>NC_080596.1:54036195-54286195 GCF_027887145.1 Ammospiza caudacuta | reverse complement strand
CCTTCCCTGATCCATTGGCACCATGTTTCAGAGGAAGAGAGAGAAACACTAGCAGCTTCCCCTCTGTGACCCAGAACATGTGTTGCCCTCCACAAAACCTGCCAAAGTACCTAAAGTATACAGATAACTGCATTTTCTCTGCTGGCATATAAATCTGTTTACCAGCATTTCAGGACTTCCCCTCTGTTTATGGGCACCTCCTGGGTAACCACTGCTGACACAAACTAGCTATCTCCCCACCCTGATTTCCCAAGAAGCAGGGTCTGGTGGCGGAGCACAGAACAAGCTGGATCTGCACCTCCACCACATTCCTCTAATTTCACCTCAGGCTCTTTTCAGGGCCTCCACCAGATGCAGTTAAAGCTGATAATCTAGTCATTGGTCTTCTGTACCAGCTTTCTGTGCAGAGACAGATGGTACTTAATAGACTGCATACTCCCTTATTTCCAGACTAATATTCACTTAAACATCCAGGAAACAAACAAATTATTTTGTATCCAATAATTTTCAATATACAAAAAAAAAAATAAAAAAAAAGGAAAAGGTGAACCATGCATATTTTTTATTAAAATATGTGTCTCTCCTACCTTCCCCATCCTTGACAAAAAATTGTCAAGGGGCAGGGGAAGGAAGGAGTGAGCATTTTTCTCAGCCACTTTCAGCAATATGTTACAGACAGATATTTTGGCTGTAACTATGCAAATATTTGGAATATACAACTGAAATAACCTACATTTCTTTCCAAATTTGCCATATTACATTAAGTCTGTTACTGCTGGAACAGACTACAAATCTATCAAGCTTAATAACATTCTCTTTGGACCCTAAATCTTGGTATACAATGCAGAAAGTTTTTTATTGAAAACAAGCAACTGAAATGGCCCATTAGGACAGTTAGCCCAGAACCCTGCCTTGCCAGGTTCATTGCTTACAGTCAGGAGCAGAGGTATAATGCAATTATGTGGCTGTGTATTCTGCAGCATCTCAGGAAAATTTATCTGATCATAAGCCTGTTTTTCTCTGGTAAAAAGAGCTTGTGGACAGCTTGATGGCAGAATATGGCTGGTCTTTGTGTGTGGCGATAGCCAGACTGATTGCAAGAATTAAAGACAAAACACTGCAATTGCCTGTGATTTTATTTAGTTTTGAGTAACATTTGGAGTAATTTTTATATCTAAGGGGGCTGTATATTTGCCCAGACCTATTCAATTTTTACAGTGCTCATTGGCAGCCTTTTGGCCCATTCCAAGGGATGGATGTTATTTTGGAGGAAAATATGTACCTGGGGCTGCTCCTAATAAGCAGTCCTGGCAGGGTATATAGGCAGGGTTTGTATATTTTATCTGTATGCCCAGAAAAAAGACACAGGCCAACTTTATTTACTTATGTTGACAGCAATTTTCTCATAGTATCTTTTATAAATAGCTGAAAAATGAAGCAATTTCTTCTTATGTGATTAATTTTGAGGGGACCAAGTTATTTCCTGCCATGCAGTTAAACATTCAGGAGGAACTAATTCCATTCTGACAGAATCAGAGTTTAGAGTATGAATAAGTTTTAGTTTGCTTATAGCTTTTGTAAAAAAATCTTGCAGCAGAAATGTCTTTAATTAGTACAGCAGTTATTAGCTCATTAAGGCCAGTTATGATCTTGAACAAGAATTTCCTTTGTGCTGGGAAATTTCTTTTGAAACTTACAGGAACTGCATAGAATTGACAGTGCTGATTTTCCCAGTTAAAATGTTCCATCAATAAAGCCACCCTGAGCCTCATGGATGGTATGGATATGGAAAAAAAGGATCAGAATACAGCATTTCTGTTATCTCTACAGCTTCTTAGTGTTTGTAATGGGCAAGAGCACTGTTTGCTCAGGATAAGTCAGATGGTGTACCAGTGTCTCTGAAAACCCTCACAGGACAGGTAATCCGTACTGCTAAATTTAAAGGGGCTAGGCAGTATGACTGACTCCAAATGACCAAATAACATTTGTCCACATTGGTTTCTGTCTCCTTTACAGATTGTCTTTGAAGAAAATTTATGGAAGTAATCTAAAGCAGAACAAGGACTGAAAGAGGAACTGGTAGTATGGTCAGTCTATCACAACTGCTCAAATTCACTTTATGAATCTTTTTTTCTAAACAGCTTAAATGTCCTCTGCATCATCCTGACTATCCTGGATTTCTGGTGCAATGAGAAATGATGCAGTGGATTCAGCACATGAATCTTTTAAAACTTTAATTGATACCTTCTATGCTGGTCCAATCCAACCTCATCTAGGGACTGCCAGATGGCTCTGTGGGACGGATTGCAGAGAGAGGCCAGGAGTCCAAACTTCCTGAAATAGATAGGAAAAGTAAGTTTGCAGATAGGCCTTTGAATTAGGACTGCCATCACCTTTTGTAAGGATATCCTTCAGCAGCCTCATAACAGATAATAGAATAAGGCACAGGGTTTCTTTCTCACCTAATGATTTACAATTGAACCTCCTCATACACAGGTTCTTGTGATAGTTTAAACCATCACCCAAATTCTATTTTGTCTAGAAAAATATTTGGTTTTTTCTAGTTATTTTTACTTTTAGATTGATAAACACACTGAATTGTGTGGAGACTTGTTGACAAATATCTACAAGGAACAAGTAGGAAAACCACTAAGTTGATTTTCACTCCTGGTTTCAAAACCAGTAGATAGTCTAAATCAAAGATTAAGACCAAGTAAACTGTTTAGTATTAGCCTTAGGAATTTTGTTCTTCACAAAATAAAGGTTTACTTTGATACCAGGTGTTAATGCCTTTACTGAAATTGATCTCAGCTGATAGCATTACTGAAAAAGCTTTCAGCAACTGATAGAAATTGAAACACTGTCTCTATTCATGTATAACTAATACATATGGTAGACATAATTTAAAGTATTTCTCAAACTAGTTGGCTTGATATTCAGTATTCAAATAGGAAAGAAAAACTATTCACATTGATCTCCAGAGCAGAGCAAAATCAGATGACTAGTGACTGAGCAAGCTAGGTTCATGAAAACAACCTTTTAATATTATGGGTTGAATATAAAGAATGCACAGAACAGATAAAATCCAGAATGCAATACTGTATTTCTATTCACTGGATATCAATGTGCCCCTTTTATTGGTCTTGCAGAATCTGAGGAAGTCGTGATTAGATGGCATGAGTATTCCATTTGCAAAAGAATAGATAAATAGCATGAAAGTTCTCTTATGACTTTAAGAAGAAATTCCCCCCACACTATTTCTGGTTCCTAGTAAACTTTGCTGTTCTTTGAGAAATACCATTCCTACAAGATATCATGCAATTCGACATCTGCAGATGCCAGAAATACTGGGATGCCAACACCACTGAAAAAGTCCTTCAATATATAAAATTCATCTCCTAATTATCCTTCTTGTAATAAATATTATTCACTATTCATTTCTAGTGACCTTTTTAGCAGTGTTAGATTGTTTTATACTTTAAACAAGAAGAATCTTAGTTTGAGGGTCTCCAGTGAAATTTTATGAGATAATTATACAATAAATGATGAACGTACTATTTGCAGTCATCACTGTTCTGTGTTTTATTGCTTTTGTAAGCACTACCTCTAAAGGCCTCAAATGAGGCTATTGAGACTGTGTTGAATGCTGCACTTGCTCAGATTAAAAGAAATCTTGATGTTTTCTCTTTTGTTCCTGGGTTTTTGCAGTCTGAGGCCCTGACTGAAGTAGGTGGGTTCATATCAACCAAGGTAAGTGCACCTCTTAGTACTTACTGAAATTGTACAAATGTACTGGTCTACTTAGTTTTCAAAACCAATGAGTAGACATAATCCAGTTTCTGGATAATTAGACATCTGGATTATCATAAATCACCTTACTTAAAAGGCATGGTAGGAGTTAAATTTTTCGGTACACATAGAATAATAAAACTGTCAGATTATAATGCTTTAAATCTCCAGTAAACCAAACCCTGAGAAAACTGCAGAAACAAGAAATTCACCCATGCTCATCACCCATTTACTGTGTAAGAGTTCTCTTATTAACTCCAGAATAACAAAATGTATTTCAAAACCAAGGTCACCACTGGTTTGCTGTGTTACTGAGGTTCATTCACTGGAGTTTAGTGAGAGGAAGACTTGAATTGTCTGACATGATGTTGTTATCACAACAGAATCAATTGTGAGGTATTCCAGCACTGACAGGGACATAATGAAAACAGATCTGTCTTCTGGCCCTGCTATCTCTTGCTGAGCAAGGTGTGGTATCTTCAGAAGAGATGTGAAAACCCAGCTTATTCTTTTGGCATAAAATAATATATTTGACCACTAACCATGACTTTCCCTTTACCTGCTATTTGGTCCTCCATTCTTATTTTCATCAGTTTTGCAGCATCTCATCTCTTCTCTGGGCCATGCAGTAATACACAGGATATCACCCTGACAGGAGGAAATAAAAGATATTTGTGCCCTCATGATAGCCATGTATTTGACCAAGTAAAGAGGACAACAATCGATTTATTTTCTTAGGCTGATTTTTTTCATGTATCACAAGGCTATTTTAAATTATATTCTAATTAAAGGTAGAACCACTTTAGGAATAGAAATGTACTAACCTGATGATTCACTCATAATTTTAACATTAATCAAAAGTCACAGGAAGATCTCCAAACTCTTAATTATATTATTTTTTTACTTATCCATGTTTTACTTCTGAATTATTTTCCAGTTCTATTGCTACATGATAAATCCTCTGGAAAGCATATGTAAAGCCAAGACAAATAAATATTTGATTGACACAAGTTTTATTTTGTTGCATGAGCTGATGCTCACAGGTGAAAATAATTTTATTGTTTATGCCTGAGGCACCTCTGGTATAAAACTGTTGTAAAAAATACAGATCATGTTTAAGAGTTAGAAGTGTACACTGCCACTAGGGCATAGTAAGGTCATTAGACTAGCAAATGTTATCAATATTCATTTTTTTTTCTGGAAAAACATCTTTTTGTTTCTTTTGAGCCAAGGTCTTCATAAAAACAGACACACTAGAAACCATTCTTGAGGAAGCAGGTTCTGTGAACAGTCAAGACCTTTTATGGTTACCATGTTTTGAACTCTAGAATTCTGACAGCATCCTCATCTGAGTCATGGGCAACTCCACCATGTTAATTGAATGAATGTTTGGTGTCCTGGCCAAAAGTGTCACATCTTTGTTGTGAATTTCAAGAGGACAAGCTCTGTGACTGCTCTCTGTCCATATTTCAGGCTGCCAGCTCATCAGTGCCCAGGTCCAAAGCATCCATGTGCTCCTGAGGAGAAGCTGATGAATGAGGGGCTGACTTTCTTGGTGCCCAAAAGAGATCCAAAAGGAAGCCAATGACTGGAAACTCAGTGAAGTTTGGGAGATTGATGTTTGGAAATTCAGACAAAAGTCAAGATCTTACCTTGTGCTTGGAGACAGCATTGGCAGACTGTTCTCATGCCTTGTGACTTGTTTTTTAGACACTTCTAGGAGGATTCTGTCCCCCGCTTGAAAGCTGGGGGCAAATTTTTAGGGACATTTTAATTGTTTGACTATGGAATCCACTATGCCATCTCATTTTAGTCACAGAACCTCAGAGATGCTTTTTTACAGATATCTTGCAAAATTGTTTTCTCTCAGAAATTGCAGAATTGCAACATTTCTGAGATTATTAAAATAAAATCATGAAAGAATAAATATGCATGATGGAGAAACACTTTTGCTATGAAAAATTAATAATTATTTAGAGTTTTAGTGTGGCAGCACTAGCAGCAGCAGTTCTCAAAGGATGCACTAACCACTGAAATCCTCTTCATTTTGTGGGTTTGTTCACAGTGTCCTTTAAAACGAAATAGTAAAAACAATCATGGCTGATGCTGTTCCCAGCCTCCCAATGAGTGGGTAAAATTGATTCCAACCCTCTATGGATGATTCAGAGACTTTGTTCTTAGCATCCCAGAAGGAATCATCTGGAACGATTCCCAGAAGGAATCATCTACAAATTTACTAAACTGCATTTTAAGAGTATTTAGATGTTTTAATTCCACTATTTTCACTGTAAGGATCTTATAGATTCTTCTTGTTTCTACTCTAAATACATGATTAGCAATTTATACTCCTTTATTTTTATATCAACTTCAACCTAACTAATTGCATGCCTGTCCTGCTGCTACCTAATACAGAGCAATTCTCTTCTACTGTCCTCTCATAAAATCTGCTATGCCTCTGAAAAATACAAATCTCTTTAATCTGTTTAAGTTCCCTTTTTTTTAATATATGTCACCAGCCTACACTCCCTAATACTGAGATTTTTTTTCCCCTCCTGGCCTTTTTTAAAGACTGGGGAAGGGATTGCAGACATTCTGGTGCAGCATATATAATTTTTTATTTTCTTATTTTACTTTTAATTGAATTTCTCTGCATGGATGACATCACTGGTAATTTACTTAATTTATTGATGGATATTCTTGTAAAATATAAAAAGCTTAGAGAAATATCTTTTGTTTATTCAACTTATTTTTGACCATATCAACTTGAAATTATTTAGTCCAATATTATTTTCAACAAATAGTTATAATAGAAATTTTTTATTTCCAAACCCAAGATTGGTGCAGCAGCTCATCTTTTTGATGCAGTATTGATGAGGAAGTTTGTGAGCTGTAGCATTTCAGAATAGCTGTACTGTATGAATACAAATAACTATATTCTAGTGCCTGTATCTTAGAAATCAACACTTCTCATAATGATGGAATTCATTAAAACATTTATTCTGTTATTAACCTCCACTGCTACTCATCACTTTAATTCCTATGAATCTTTAATACTCCTTATCCTTCCGTACCTCTTAACAACGTGTGCTACTCCATGAGGTATTTGCTATCCTGACCATGGTGGGTGTCACACCCATCACCAGTTGTTCCAGTTCCTTCATTTTTGCTCCTTAAGATTCTCACTTTGTACAAAATCAAACAAATATTGTTTGGAAGGGATCCCAGGACTAGGTGGTCCAAGTACCCCCTTGAAGTAGGACTATAGCTGAATCTTGAAAATCTTCAAGGATACAGATTCATATCCTGCTGCATGTAAATTATTCTCTCATTTCTTATTGTTCATCTCTCATTTGTCAATCACATTCCTGTCACTAAGCCTGCTACAACTTTCTTCTTACAACTCAACCTTCTCTAGACTGATATTTCTTTAGCTATTTTAATACCTCTATTTCTCTGGTTTTGGCGGATTTCTAAAAATTGTGTTAAAATTAGTATACAAATTAAACTTCTCCCTTTTTTATCTTCTTCTCCCATCTTCTTTTTCTCCCACAATGTTGATCATAATCCTAGAAAGCTGCCCAAATCCTTATAATGAATAACTCCTAGTGGCCAAACATCTTCCCCTGTTTCCTACCTCCCTCATCACGAATTTATCTGCTGAGGGCATTTTCTCATAGCTTCTGTCTCCTCAATGGGCTGACAGAGAATCATACTGAGAACTGTCTGGGTTTCTTTTCCTTTAAGCATCTTTCCTGGGATATTATCCATGCAGTCATTGAATTTTGTCACATTGGGTGAACTTCCAGAATTTTTTTCCAGCTTCTGTCAGAATTATTTAAATGTTACATCTGCACATTGTTTCTTGCTGTAGATAAAAGACTGAAGGAATCATGTGATGAGCTTGCCAGAGTTTTTAATATTTCAAGGTTTTTAATAAAGACCCTCTTCCTAATGTCATCCATGAAGATTAAAGCAAAGGTGCCATCTGAGAACTATTTGTAGCAGTCTTGGACCAACTGTAATGTAAAGCAAACTTAAAGAATATTTTTTTTTAAATCTCTGGTTTATCTTTCAATTAGGAGAATTTGCTTACTTTTCAGAACTGTGCAGCAGATTGAAATTCCTATCAGGAAGAATAAATAACATAACTCACCAAAAGTCCCATTAAGCTTCAGTGAAGAAGCTAAGAATGAGTGTACTCAGTTTTCTATAGCCATAGACTGAGTTCCTTGTGTTTCTCTTCCCAAGTCACTGACTGATAATACATTAACTATTCAATTTCAGAAGCTGTCATACATGTCAATAATCTTGCTCTGTTTTTAACTCTTCGTTTTACCTGTGACCCTCTCCAGATTGCTTACAATTTTCCTTGTGTAAATGCCAAATATCTCCCTTAAACTCGAACCTCCCTGTATTTTACCTTCCCAATGAAGTAATTACTACTGACTCTATATAAACAAACAAAGATTACTAAAGCAGAAGTGTTAGACAGGACATTTCTGCAAAAGTCACAGCACGGAACTCAATAAAAAGCTATGAGCCTCAAAGAATATCCTTCCATTACCAGTCACTCTGGTCAATATATAAATCAGAAGCTTTAAGCTTTCTTCTTCTGAGCAAGAAACTTATCCTTGACTTATCAAGTAGACTATCTGACTAATTGGTATCCTTGAGGATTTTTATATCTCAGTAAGAACATCTTCTGGGCTATGGACAGCTTGATTTCATTCAATTTCATGCCACTTCAGCACATGATTAAATCAGATTTAAATGGATGGACTTTACCTATGAGTGTTTGGAAGGACAAATTGAATTAACCTGATTGTCTTTCCATGTATTCTTTATCTTTTCTAGGTTTTAAGCTGTTACTGATTATCAGTGGCTACAAAAACCAGCTGGATAAAATATGCATATACCTTTTGTTGGCAATGATAATAAATTAATCTAACTAAAACTATATAGAATAAAACTAAAAATACAGAGAATAATTTTATAAACTGGAACACTTGCCTGCTATGTCTGGAATTGGATATGCTGCGAATGAAAAAACACCAATGAATAAAAATATCCCCACGTCCAAAATAAGCAATAAAATATCTGTGGAACATGTCAGTGGACATGTCAGTTGACTGTGCTTTAAATTTAATATCCAATATCAATTGTTAAAAATACTTCTACACATTCCTATCATGTAATCACCCATCCAGTTTTCTGTGACTGAATTTCTGAATGGGATCTCATGAAGAATGCAGAAAGTTTCTGATTTCTGAGTTTATCTGTATTGCAAAGTGCCTTTGAAAATTCAGCACTTGGAGTATATATTAAAAGATCAAGCACAATTTATGCAATATAATAAATGAGATCACTCAAACTTACCCTGGTTGGTAAAACATACCAGATTGTGTAAAAAGCTATCCAAAATCTAAAGCTTTTCTCTGAAGCCTCCTCTAATTTTAATAAATTCTTATATTTATACCTGTATACATTTACTGCCTAGGACATCTATAATGATGGTAAGAGTACAGATGATGCAGACAGACATGATCCAAGATCTAAAGATGCTTGTAAATGAAGCCAGAGGCAGCTTTGTGGGTGCAGAGAACAAAAAAGTACAGCCCATTTGTTGCAGTTGTGTGAGAAAACTTTTGTATGTGAATGGGATGGGATTCCCAACATACTGCCTGGCATACTTTTGTCAAAAGACATCTTTGGCTTTGTCACCTTCAGATAAAAGCAAAAATATTTCTCAGTGGTTCATTTTTATTCAGTTTATACAGCTTGCAACCCTAATCATTTATCTGTAAACTTCTGCTTGCACTGAATGAGCGGCAGAATGTAATAATAATGTCTCTGCTGAAGAAAACAGGACCACAGATTACAGTGTTATTAGTTTTTAGTTATTAGTGCAGAATCATGTTAAGTGTTACATCAATCTTGATGGGATTTTGCTCAGATCATGTAACAGACAGCAGTTTAAAAAGTGAATGACTTCATTTCACATTTCTCTGCATAGATAGAGCTAACATTCTCTGCATTGCAACAGAACTTCTGGGGAAAGCTCACAGATTTGGGGTTTTGTCCTTTATCCTCTTTTGATTCCCCCATTGTATCCTGTGATCAGTATGAGATAAGGAAGCCATTTACCAGCAGCCCAGTACTGAGTTCAGCATTGATCAATACACTTTCAGATACTCCTCTGAGCTTGCAAGATGATGCTTATCAATCTCTCCTGCTGTGGTACTTATAATCAAACACTACAGGTAGTCGAAAGTTTACATCTATAATTCACTATGTTCCTCCATTTGTTGATATGGTCTCTTGCTGCAGATTTCTAAAATCTTCCTAATCTTCCTTTAATTAATTTTTAAAAGAACAGTTACCTATCTTCCTTTCCATTCTTAAATTTTCAATATTTTTCATGTCCTTGATGGGTAAGACATTTCAAATAAAACACGCTGGCAAGGCTGCTCTCTGATTTAATCACATGACAATCCTTGTGCCATGCCTTGAATCCTATAACACACATATATAAAGTTATCATGTTTCTTTATGTACTGTCTTAAGTTTATACTTGAAGCTTCTGCGTCATCTATTTAATAACATAGGGATATAACAAAATGCTGGGAGTTATGAAATGCTGACACAGAAAGCGATTGTAAGGAATTTTGCACATTTATTTCACACATCTTCAAAAACTGTGGTTTCTCTTTTTCACTGTTTTGGCACAGACTCAGTAATTAAAAGGGTAATGCTTCCAGGAAGGGTGAGTAAATGGAAACTCCAGCTGTGAAGGAAAAGAAAAAAGAACATATTTGATATTGCTACAGACCATCCAGCAAAAATCACAAAGCAATCTGGTAGAGACAGAAGACTTCTGTTTCTTTTTCTGAAAAATGTAACAGGCATTTACCCAATGTCCTTTATTGTTTCTTGAGATTTGGATAGGCAGCTTGAGATAACCTCAAACAAGAACTAAATTGTTCATTAGAACTTTGCATAAAAACTTATTTTATCTTTGCATTATACACTACTGATACAAATAATGGAGCTAGTTTGGCAACGAGGAACTGTAATCCTATCGATCTTGGAGGAATGTTCTTTCTTTTATTTGAAATAAATAAAAACTGCATACAGATGTTAGCAACAGTACCTTCTTTCAAATCAGGGACAAAAGAGATAAATCATTATTTGAACCTCAAGTGCCCCTTGCTGCAAGGTGATGAACACCACCTAAACAATGCTATGCCATCATCTCTTAAAATGATTGAGAACTGATGCCACTGGAGATTGCATGCTTGTGATGGTGATGTTATTAAAAAGACAATAAAAAATTCAAATTTTAAACAACCTTTAATGCAAAATACCAGTTCTATAAAGTATTTATTTTGGCTTTCAAAATGCATTGACAAAGAATTACTGTTATAAAGTATTTCCATAGTGTCTGTAATGAGGTTCTCAGTAATTAATTTGAACACCATCAGAGCCTTCTTTGGATATTCAAACTGGCTTCAGATTGTCTCTGGAGTTTTGCATATGATTTCATCTGAAAACACATAGTGACTAAGAAAACTGGCAATGCTGGCTCTGGAGTTATATATTCCATTTCTATCCATATGCTACTGCTTGTGTGCCTACAAGTATATTACTAACTTTTTTGACCTAAAGTCTTCATTGAACTTCATCTAATTAATGCTGATGTGAGCATTAGTAAACTTGCACTGCCTCTGGAGAGTCTCATCCTTTCAGTCTCAGCCTTGCTAAACAAACGCAAAGCACTGCAATCATATTTTCTTCCATACAGTTCTAAAATGTGTGACTGATTTTGCAGACATACTAATTTATGTCTGCATAAAAAGGTGCTTTTTTTTTCTCCCAGGAGATATCAAACAGATTAGTGGAAGTAGGTGTATTCATCTGGGCATAAAAGGTCAAAATATATGCCTTTGCATCCATAACTTTTTAAATTAAGAGCAAGCTGCTCCCAGGTATCATTACTGTCAGTAATATTCTGATAGGTGTATAAATTTTTGGGGGGAAAACATGGAAGTGCTAGTTACAATTTCAGCTGTGTCTGTGCTGATTGTGTTGGACTGCCACAGTGGGAAAATGGGACTGTACTGCTAATGAGGTAGGTAAGTCCTCAGCAATTACAATGACACTCTTATAAATATCTGAACTATCAATTACCAATGAAAGCAAACGAGGGCCTTGATGGTATGGAAGAATCCTCTTACAACTGTTGGAAACAAAATCATTCATAACACACAGATCAATTTCTGCTCCTCCTCTCGGCTCAACCAGTAATGCCATTGCAGAGGAGAACTGGGAAAAGGAGGAGCCAAGAGCTGACACTTGATTTCTAAAAATACAATTTTATGTCTTCGAGCAAGTTAAACTAAACAGTAGTATGGTCTGAAGTGCTCGACAGAAGAGACTACATCGAACAAGAAGCAACAAGAGGTGCAAAACAAAAGGGGAAAGTAAGAAGAACAAGGATTGGTATGAAGGAAAAGGGGATTAGTTGCAAAGGGCAAAGAGGGACATTTTGTATTAAATCTTCCAAAATATGATTTTTTTTAATCCATGAACTTTCAGAAATAAATAATGCTTTAACATTCTGTTTAAATGAAATTAAGGCAAAATTATCAAAGACAACTTTTGCTGTTATGACCAAGAGACCAAACCAGAATCTAAAAATTAATGCTTTGCATAAAGGTGCATTGAGCACTTCCTAAATTACAAGTGCTTAGAAATGAAAAGGCACTCTTGCTAAAGACATGTAGCTGTCATCCTAGGTTCATTTAAGAAATACAAGTAATCTTGAACACTGGCAAGGTTTTTATCCCTTTGTGACATTTCAGTTAAACATTCAGTGGTTTTCATGTTTCAGTTACATCTAAACAAATCTCCTGGATATATCAATATTTCATTTTGAAATATAGTAATCTGGAAATGGTTCAACTTGAATTTACTGGGCTATATTTGTAGTCTTAATTTTGGTTTAGCATAAATGTTTGTCAGTCTCTATTACACACCTGAGAATGCCCAGCAGACACACTGAGAATCCTAATTCCCTACTGCTGTTTAGTAGAGTCTCCTCCACCTGCAGAAAAATCAACTCAAAGTAGGAGGTAGTTCTTGCATCTACTTCACAGTCACCTAAATGAGAGATGAATGGTTGGGAGAGAAGTGGGAAATCAGGTTCTGCATTTTCAATTTAAAAGTGTTAACTAGCCTAAGATTGCTTAGATTATTTGCCATTGTTATGGTATTAGAATCCCTATCAACTGACTCTTTTGCTCCTTTCTTGTCAACCTACTTCATTACACATTCTTCCTGAGCATCTTCCAATCAATCTTCAGGTTTAATTACCATAAGTCAGAAATAAGGATGATTGCAGATGTTGATTCCCAGCATCCTTGGTGACAGGAATATGTCTTTCTGGCTGTTAAAGAGTAATTGAATTGAAAGCCTCTGGGAACGATTAGAACCTGGAGCAGACGCTTGCTGTCCTGAAACCCGTGCTGCCAGGAGGGGGAACCTGCTGCACATCCTTGAGAGAAAGCCAGACGCACAACTACACGAAGCCACAGCAGCCAAAAGTCAAAGGTGTCAGTCACCAGGCCTGCATTTTGGTTTGATGCCACTTCAGACGAGTTATAGACTTCCAAATGAGAACAGAAACATGTTCACATAGCTATTCGGCACAAATAATTTTAAAAACCCATCAATATTAAAGGCAAGGGGAAGATTAATGAAGGGAGGATTAAACCTTTCCAAGACCTTGCAAATTACATAAGCTACATGTTGGAGACCGAACAGAAGGCTGCTTCTGCTTTGTGCCATCCTTCTGTCAGAGGTGGCTGATATACCTGTACCCGAGTGAAGCTCCCTAATTTATGATTTGATGATAATTGACCAAAGATTTCAGAAACTTGTTTCAAAAATCCTGCTTTTTAATATAATACCACTGACAGTCTTTAGGCTCACGTGGCCTTGAAGAGGTGCGGTTTACCCCCGTCTTTTTACATTATAGGGAAGCAATGACACTGAAACACAGGGGCACAACCTTGCACCGGTTTTGTGTGACACCACTGGGCCACCGCAGCACCGGGAACTGCGGAGCACCCCACACGGGTCCTGTGACGCTACGATTCCCATTCATATCGCTGATGCTCAGCACTGAGCCTCGCCAGGCCGCTGTGGAAACCCAGAGCCCTGGAAATCCAGCCGGCCCTCAGTGAGCAAACACTCCCCAAACTGGGGCTGAAGCGAGCACTAATACTGTTGCTGCAGCTGTCACCACACACAAGTGCCCCTGAGCAGACCCTGCAGACGGAGCCGAGCCCTGATGTCCGGGCTGCTGTGCACAGCGGAGCAGGAACCAGCGTCCCGCCCAGCGGGCTCGGCCGCAATCGCAGCCGCGCTCCCGTCGGGCCATCCCCGCGCACCTCCCAGCGCCGGCCCGCGACGCCACCAGGCGCCGTCGGGAGCATCCCAGACACCGCCTACATTGCCCGGCAGCCCCGCGGCCCGCGGGAAGTGGCGTCCGGCCGCATCCGGGAGTGTGGATCTGCCGGAGCGTGTTCCGTGCCCGGTGCGGCGCTTGCGGTGGGTCGCGGCCGGGCCGGGAGCGGGAGCTCGGGAGGCGGCGGCTGCGGTCGCCCGTGTCCCGCAAACTGAGGCGCTTCTCTCCCCGCAGGTGCGGCCATGGCGGACTCCACGCAGAACGGGCCCATGGCAGGCGGGGCCGGCGGCGGGGCCGTGGTAAGGAGCTGCCGGAGCTGCCGGGCCTGGAGCCCGGGCCGGCCGCGGTGCTGCTCCGGCGGCGGGCGGGGGGTCCTGCCGGGGGGACGGCAGCGAGCACCGCTCGCCCGGGTGCGGGCAGGGGCGAGCAGCTTTCGCTTTCCGATCGAAAGCGTGCTGTTGGTGTGCCGCTGCTCTTGAAAATGGCTGAATTGAAAGTAATTCCGTGTGCTAGCATCTGTATTTCACAGAATCATAGAATATGTTGAGTTGAAAGGGACCCACAAGAATCACTGAGTCCAGCTCGTTGGCCCTATACATGACGCCCCAAGAAGTCGCGCTGTGTGCCTGAGAGCATTGTCCAAAGGCTTGTACTCTGTCAGGCTTGGTGCTGTGACCACTTCCCTGGGGAGCCAGTTCCAGTGCCCAAACACACTCTGGGTGAAAAACGTTTTCCTGATAATCTAACCTAGCCTTGACACAGCTTCATGCCATTTCTGTAGTTATATTGTGCATGTAAGATACGAAATCGTGTTATGAAGATGCTTGTAGGTTTCTGATCAATTCCATAGCGATGCACTAGACATATAGGGGAAAAGAGGATTCTTCAAAAGCTGGTCCAGATTTGGAAAAAAGTATGAACTCTATCAGAAGGAAGGAAGCTCTTGTTTAGATTCTGATGCACATAGAGCCAAAAGCATTCTGTCTTTCATTAGAGCCTTTAAGGCACTTTGGCTATATCAGGACTGAGGAGGGCAGTGGTTAGGGAAGAGAGGTGCAGAATTGCTGTGAAAAGTTTTCTGCTTTTTCAAGGCCAGGAATATGTAAGCCAAAACGATGCCACTTTCCTTGTAATGTGGTTATGCTAGTTTTACCTGACCCTGTATTTTTTTCCCCTTCAATTGGAAGAATTGTGGAGATTTAGCCTCAGGTTTGTGCATTGAATTCTAAAAGAAACCTTGAAGCAAAAGTCAGTCAGGTCTGGAGACCCTACATGATAACATTTGTGAAGCTGACTGTTTAGTGAGGCATGTTTGGATAGAAAAACTATTTTTCTGGAATTTCTTACCACTGTATTTAATTGTAATGTACAAAGGAACCTCTTGGTTTTGAGGAAGCTGAACTATTTTTGATCTAGCTAGTAACATCATATGAGCCAAGTATTACAGAACAAAAAAAAAAAAAAAGCTTTCTGCTTCAAGCTATAATTTGCTTATATTTGAGGTTGGAGAAAGATTTGAAATTTAATAGAGTTGGGAAGAATGTTCATTGTATGCAAGTATTAAAATACCAACTTCTGGTGGGGCTGGTATTTTTTTTTCTTTTTTTTTTTCTTTTCCAATGTAGCAATTTCTGATGGCTAACAAGTTGGATACAGCAATGTGGATTTCCCGCTTGTTCACGGTTTACTGCTCAGCTTTATTTGTCCTGCCTCTTCTAGGGTATGTACTGAAATATAAATATAAATATTATATACTGAAATATAAATTTAAATATTTACAAACAACTAGATTCTCTTTACACGAAATTGTTTTTTCATGTAAGGTAAATTGCTGTTATTTGGGTTACTTAGATTCTTTTTGTCAGAATAGTTTATAGATTTTAGATTGGTTTAAAACACTTGTAGATGTGTTTGGAAAATATATTGAAAAAATGTAAAGTAGTGGTAAATGCATGTTTTTGTGTGTAAATGGAGTATTATATTGAGTTGTCTTAGGCACCTGCAGTAAAGTCAGTGTTAAACAGCGTTTGAGTTATTTTCTGGGAATAGTGCTTATGTACGATAACATAAATAAATACGTCAGGCATTGTTCAGTTGTGATGCAATTCTCGAAGGTAGAGCTTGGTTCTCATGGTAACATCTCCTCTGATGATTTGCAGGTTGCACGAAGCAGCAAGCTTTTACCAGCGTGCCTTGCTGGCAAATGCTCTCACCAGTGCCCTCCGACTACACCAAAGGCTACCGCACTTCCAGCTGAGCAGGGCTTTTCTGGCTCAGGCTTTGCTGGAGGACAGCTGCCATTACCTGTTGTACTCCCTTATCTTTGTGAATTCCTACCCTGTTACGAGTATCCTTGTCTTGTGTCATCCTGCTGATGTTTTTAAATATGTTAAAAACATGTTTCTTTTCATCACTTTTGCCATGATTTGAAAAGCTAGTTGAACTAGTTTGATATGTTTGCTATTTATAGAACATACTCTGTGTAAAATATGAGAGGCTTATGTTGATTGATCCATATTCAGTTTAATCAGCTCTATAATTAGAGCACTGCATTCTCTGTCTACTTAGACTTTCTTTTTTGAGGCCTAAATTTGGGGGATTTTATGACCAGCCTCCAGTGATATTTGGGGAAGATGGTATCTCATTTATTGCCAGTGCAGGGTTTATACATGTCTTCTCACTGTAGTAGACATTCATCATGTAGACAGATAATTATTTAGTAGTAACTTTCTCAGATAAGTTATTAAACTGATAAAAGTCTGCAAAATTTGCTCCTGTGGATTGTCAAAGGTGACATGTCAGAGCTGACATTTCTTAACGCCACATGATATATGCTTAATGTCCTACTCCTAAAATCCTTCTGGCAGAGAAATGTCAACATTCTTGCTCTGTAAAATCAGAATGGCTGGCAACTGCATGTTCTTTGGTAAAGAAATTAATTTTGTAGCATATTTTAACCAAAGATATGACTACACGTATTTCAGAGGTTTTGAGCAGTAAGCTCAGGTGTGCCTTCTGTGCAGAGAGAACACATTTCAGTAGAAATGCACTGCTGTCTAATGGTGTGTGTTATACTTTTGTATACTTGCAGACACCCATATTTTGAAGGTAATAAAAGTGCATAGCAAAGAAGTGTAAGAAGCAGAAGGAAGAGTTATAAATATAGGTCGTAGACTTAGACATATCTTCATCCAGTATAGGTCATTCCAGCCAAACTTTTGCAAAGATCCATCAAGCTGCCACTGGTGTAACATCATGGAGAAATGAAGCACTTGCACAGCCTGTAATTTTCCTTATGGCTTGCTTCAGTGAGTATTTTTCCAGTTCTGCTGTTCTCTTTGCTTCATGCTGCCACATACACAAAGAAGGTTCTTGATGTAAGTATGATCTGTATGTGTTACAATGAATACAGTTAGTATTCTTGGGGTTTATAAACAGGTTTGAGTTGCAGCTCTGGTTTGGTTGTCTTTGGCTGAATTAGAGGAATTAGAGTGAAACTGTAATATAGAATCTCAGCTAATTATTTTTCTCACTAATTATTTTTCTTCAAATGTTTTTCTTTGAAGGAAACAAAATCTGTGGAACAATTAAGTTGAAACTTAAGACATGTCTTTTTCAAGCTAAACCATAGCCTCTGAATTTTACTGTTCTATTTCAGTAATAAAGTAACAAACTACAGGGTGAGACTAGCAAGCAAAATACTTGTCAGTTGGACTTGCTGCTCAATGCACTGCCTTGTGCATGTTAACATAACTCCAGGCTTTGGTGTTCCTGACTGGGCTGTCTCGCTATCATAGGCACTTCCTCCTAGTGGACTGAACAAGGCTCATGGCTGTCTCTGTGCAGTTGAAACTAAAATTGGTGGGTGAGAGAATTGCAACATCTGATGCTTTTAATTGAACTCTGTAAATTATGGAGTTCCAAGCCTCCCGTAGTTTTCCTTAGGATATTAATCTCAAAAGTGATGAAGTCTTAAAATGTTGAAATGGGTGGTAAATAGCAATTGTTTGCATTTTGTTTTCTCTGTACTTATGGAGATAGATGTAACTTTTATGTTTTCTGTAAATAATTTTTTCTTCTTTAAAGGCACGAAGTTCAAATAGTTTGCCCTTTTTGAGAAATCTCTTAGAGAAACTGAGTGCTAATCAACAGAATATTCTAAAATTCATTGCTTGCAATGAAATATTCCTGATGCCAGCTACAGTTTTTATGCTCTTCAGGTAAGAATAATGGTAAATATTTAAATAATTTAAAAACTTGCTACTCAAGACTGCTTTTTGCAAATGAGTTCTCTGTGGCTCGTAGTACTCCATTTGTATGGTTCTGGCTGACAGAGGCTTGAACTTCAAATAAAATTTAAGTGATTCTTGGACTTCTTAAGTTGGTACATCCTGACATCAAAAGGCATTCACTATGATGTAACTGAGCACCAGAAAACCTTCCCTTTCATAGTGTGGGTGATGAGTCACATGGGAGATTTTCAGGCGTGACACTTGAATTCGCCTACATTTCTATCAGCACATTGTTCAGTAAGTTTAATTTTGGTTCGTTTAGTAGAATATTAAGATCTTCAGCTTCACTAAAAGTGAACTCTTATTTTTGACAATTAGATTCCTGAAATTTAAATGGCAAAGTTTCATTATGCAAAAAGTGTGCAAGCAGGAGTAGGTTGCATTCTCTCCTATGCTGCTTCTGAGCAGTGACGCCTCTGGGTTTTTTTATTCCGTTTGATTTTTCTTGCTGTGTTGCCTGTTGAAGTCATTTTAGGGATCTCAAACATGTTGAAATCCTGCTGAAGTTGTACAGGCATAATGACCTGCCAGTCACAGAAGTTTGGGTCATTGCCTTTTAATATTTGGAGAGGGAATGCAGCCTTTGTTCTATTTAAGTTATAGCATAGTGGGAACATTTCTCATGAGTGGTCTCATAAACAGCATAAAGGAGGCTTTACCTTCTTGGACAGGATGCATAATTTGTCTTTATCTTTTGATGTATCAGCTGAACATTTCAATGCTTCAGCCCTCAAGGATTGCATTGCATCTGAGACCACTTACCAGCTGACAGATACACTCTATCCAGTATCTGAAACTTTCAAGTGCTTTGAACTTAGTATAGCTTTTTCTTTTTCCTTTTGCCTCTCTGTGGAGAATGTAGTATGTGAAATATTGCTGCTTGATATGTCATCTGGTAGATACTGAAGCTTGTAAAAGGTCATATGCCAAACTTGAAAATAATTGAATTGCTAAATGCAGCTATTGTGAGATTTTGTTCTTTAAATGTTGTAGCATATTAAATTGTTTGTCAGTACTGTATAGGTTTCAAGATTTCCTCTTTCTTCCCTCTTGTAGCTGACTTTCACTTTATATTTTTCTTTTGGCTAAAGATGCTGCTAATACTTGAAGGAATTCTACTTACTGGAACTTACTTACCATCATGCCTAAATTCAAACATAATTTTTCAATAATGTGTTATTTAAAGTGGCTTCAGTCACTAAAGCTTAGAGCATTTCTGTGCTTCACTGTGTATGGTTTGTGTGCTATGTTTCCACTATTTCACAGCACAGCTGTGTCAAACAGCAGTTTTGTGAAATACCAAAGCCTAATTTTACTGTAACTGAAATAACTGGATATTAGCTTGGCATTATAGTCTCATGATACATCTGGAATTGTCTGCAGTGTGTTCTAAGAAGTTTTGCAAAAGATGCTAGAAATAGGTCCAGATATTCAAAGTGCTGCAATTAGATGGAACAGGGTCACTGTAACTGGAGTGCTTATGTCAGCCAGTTTCTGGGCTTACCAACGAGTGTTTTCTTGCTATGGAACACGTGTCCACCATCATTCCTGTAATTCTTTGCACACCACCAGAAATGAGGCATATAAAAACATTTCATAAATATAAAATCAATACTAAAAAATCTTTAACTGCTTCATTGAGCAGTTTTATTCTATAATGTTTCTGCATTTGTAAGTGTATAGTTATGTACTTTTGCTTGTCAGATCTAGATTTTCTGATCCAATATGACCCAAATCTTAACTTGTTTTTAAGCCCATGTAGTTTACTTGCTTTTCTTTAAAAGTTTTTCTTAAAAATTCCTTGGGTTTGGTGTTCTGTTTTGGATTTTTGCTTGTCACTAGTAATCTCTAGTGAACTATTCTCTTTCAGTGGACAAGGGAGTCTGCTGCAGCCATTCATCTACTACAGGTTTCTTACATTACGCTACTCCTCTCGGCGAAATCCGTACTGTCGGTAAGTGCTAAATTGATTTTGGAAGCTTGTGTTTAACTGCATGGTGCTTAGGCATTCAGAAACTTCTCATTCTAAAATGAATGCAGAACTCATAATACTCTGTCTGTAAATGGCAGTTATAGAATATGAAATACACCTGGATGCTAAATAAAACATGGTTGGTTAAAGGTTAGATTTATTTCATATAAGTGATCAGAAAAGTACCACCATTCTTGAATGGTAGCTTTCAGAACATACTTGTGTAATTAAAACTACACTTTGGGAATAGAAGTCTTTCTTATCCGAGAGATATCCTTATTTTTAGATTCTAGGTAGCACTTAAAAACTTGTGTAATAATGAGAGAAAAAAGTTTCTGTGGATGATCTTAAACATGTTCATTACCATCTTTAGTTAAATCCATAAATAAAGCTAATTGTATTTGAAATAAAACCTTACTGATTTTGACAGTTGATCAAGCTTTAGATTTTATTGCTTTAGACTTTGAAATCATAAATATTCCTATAAATGTTTACTCAGGTGAGTGCTTTTTAGAAATTTTCTTATGAGCATTTCATAGTGTAAGATTTTGTGAACAGACTTTCCAGTCTACTGGATCAGAAAATGGCTTGCTAGAGTGCCAAGAGAGTGGCTTTGGCTGCCACGATATGCAAAGACAAGTATGAGAATCATAAATTTAATTGTCTTCTATTCCTAATTTTTGTAAGAAATCAATGGTTCCATCCTACTACATATATTTATTTTTAACAACACCAACAACATCTATGAAGTTGCTCTACTACTTTGGTATCTAAAAATAATTTAGGCTGTACAGTACTAAAATTGACATTCAGTAGAACTAGTTTATCCAAAAGCTTCTGCTGGCATTTTTGTAGTTTTAAGGGAAATTGGTGCCAAGGGTTTTACTTCTCATGTATGTCTTCTAATAGTTGCTTCTGCAGTGCAGGGTTCTTGGATATTGCCAAGAAGTAGCACAAACACAATAGCCTCCCAGCTCCTTACACTATTTGTGATAAAGCATTTTCCCCTTTTCTCTTTTTTATAGTGCTTGTGTAGCTTTTATAGTCTTTTTTTTTGTTGTTTTGTTTTTTTCTTGAAGCTGGAATTTTTCTGCTGTCTCTAGCTCAGTAACTTCCAGCTAAGGATAGAGTTAGTTAAAATGTTAATGTTTAAAAGTCAAGAATTCTGAAGCTCTTGGAAGCAGTACTGAGTTGGTCTAAGGAATTTAACTTAAAATGTGTGAGTGTGATATTGAGAAGTTAATGAAAAAGATGTATGTGGATAGTACTTCTGATAAATGCTGTAGGATTTTATAACTGATTTTTATCTTTAAATCTGATTTTTCAGGACTCTCTTCACCGAGCTCAGGATTGTTGTTGAACACTTAATAACGAAGCCCTCGTGCCCTGTTTTTGTAAGAAGACTATGCCTCAGTGGCATTTCCTTTATAAGCAGATTGGCACCAACTGTTGCATAGCCAAATTCAGGCACTCGTGTTTTGTGAACATTATGAGCAGCTGGCACTTCTGCTGATGATTGGAAATTCCTGGTTTTACACTGATTTCACTCCAGGCTGTATAAAAATACATAAATGCTTTTCTTGGAGATAATATGAAATTTAGCATATCAAAAACAAATAATAGAAACTTAATTAACCGTGCTGTATTGTTAATTGATGACAAAAGTATCTGCATCCTACCTAAAGATGCCCTATCATACGAGTTTGTTGTTTTGTTTTGTTTTTTTTAAATCAAGGATTGTTTGAGATTGATTGAAAATTATTATAAGAAATCTGTGCTCTCTAGGTTTATGTTAGTTGGAACTATAGCTACTTTAGGATGTCTCCAGTGGTTAGCAGTTGATACATATACCTATGCAGTACACTTTGGACAGTATTCTTCTGCTTACTAAATGTATCTGTAGAACTATTTTGTCCAATTTGCTAGATTCAGTGTGGAAATATGGCTCACTTTGAAGTTAACACAAGGGATTAAAATCTATCCAGCTGACAGAGATAACACTCCTTTGTGAAGGAGAGGCTATTTTTATTCATAATACTTTAAAAGAACTCTCCCATGTTTCTACCTTGTGACATGATCTTACGTTATGCTGTTGGAAGAAATACTAAGACTGTTTTCTTGTCATAACAAGTTGTTTTACCAAGCCAAACTGCTGACCTGTAGGATTTTAAGACTAAGATGCAATGCTTAAACTTTTAACCATGTCTCAAATGAACTAATCAATGTTCATGAAGTAACATTTGCAGTCATTGCAGATTTGATCGCGTGTCCACACATATGTGAGACTGCAGTAATTGAAGCATGTTAGCTTTGTAGAAAATTAATCTGTAGGTACCTCTGTATAAATTGTTATTCCAGTTTCTGAGACCCTCATTGTGATGAGAAATTTGCATAAAGAATTGCACCTGTTTAGGCAGCTTCTGAAACAAATGGGTGTAGGATTTCTTGGCATAAATCCATCTGATGACTGATCTGAAGCCAGTGTCATGACTACAGAAATGAATATTAAATTAAGTGCATAAATTAATAACACTGGTTATGCATTCACCCAGCAGCTGAAGGGTAGGTCATGGAAAAATAATACTGTGTGAACACAACTTCTTGCCAGAAATTCAAGGCAAAATATTTGCCGAATTTTCTGTAGTTAGTGTTAGTATTCTAATTGCATAAAGAGCTTTCATTGGCCTTTTGTAAAATTCTGTAGCACTCAAATATTCCTCCACAGTCAGAGAAACTTTATGAGAAAACAGTTTCAAAAGCAGTCTTGAAGCAAAGTATTTTGCTGTGACTATTGAGTTTGTGATATGGATATCATTCCAACTTTCCAGTTGTGTTAGTTTTTAGATCAGAGCTATGTATTTATGAACTTATTTCATTTTTTTTGCTCAACCTCTTGGTACTGATGAACCATTTGGTAATTGAATATGATATTCTTCGACTACTTGTCTTGCTCTCTGAATGTGATAGCTGTTTATAGAATACTTGCACACTGCAGAAGCAACTGCATGCAGTTAATGCTCTACAGCTGCTAAAGACTTGCAATGAGATTGATTATGTGTATATCCTGTAATTTGAGGATTTGATAAAAACTAAAATTTCTACTGCAATAAAAGGAGTGTTAAATGTAACTTGCTAGGCTCTTCAGGCTCATTTTCTCTCTTTAACACAACTTACTGATGCTTGAACCTGGAAGTTGAGCAGAATGCTGTCCTGTATGTATGTGTACATGTTTTTATATTCCCACTGCTGCTTCTGAATTGGGATATAATGTCTTGTGCATTTCTAAATTATAGGGAATTTTTGCCTTCTAAAGTGCAAAAATTTATGACTTTTCCTTCAAAATCTAACCCAAGACTAAGCACTACAACAATGGTATCTAATCAGAGAAAAGTCTAGACCTACTTACTACTGTTTCAGTTTCTCAGCACAATTCTAGACCCTCTGTCATGTCGCATGATGTGTTTTCTGAATGGTGACATCAGATTCTCTTCAGCTGTTGGCACCACTGCGATGTAAAAATGAATTTGGTCATCTAAGTTGATCCCCCATCCTGGAATTGGAAGGCAAATAAATCTGTAATTGCAGTAAGCAAAATAACATGTTACTTCTGAGCAAATTTTTGTGGTCTGACTGCTGTTATGGGTGCATTCTAGTGTTCCTTAATTGTATGGTGGTACAGAATTAGAGAGGAGTCTAAACTGGATCCAGTGTAATGCAGCTGTAACTGAAGGATGCTAAATAGAGATCCAACTCAATGAATGCAGGAGGAGGATTAAAAGGAGTAAGTGAATGACAATGCTGTGAGTAAAGAGTTGGAAGACTCTTTGCTGTGAAGTAGAAGTTAACCAAGAGGAGGAAGTTCCATAAAAGGGATTTGATTTGGTTTTGCTAGTAGCATATTCTTAGCTGTGCTTGATAAATGAGCAGCTTGTGGCCTGGTAAAACTTACTTCTCTTATGTGCTGAGAAAACATGGAACAACGTTGTAAGAATAATGTTTAAGCCAAATAAATAGGGCAACTGACCTGTGCTTTGCATTAACTTTGATTTTTACTGTAGCCTTTTAGCTGCCTAAGTGATAACATCGAGTTTCCTCAGTGCTGGCAAAAACATGCTATCCTTGAGCCTGCTTCCTCACCACAGTTTGTGACTGTTTCTATTCTAATGAGTAAATTAGATGTAAAATGCTGGTAGTATCTGTTAGGTTGAGGGGTTTTTTTTGGTGAAGGGAGCTGTATGTTCATGCTGCTATGCTGTCAACAGCTAGCTGTGATGCAGAGGCTGTGACAGAAGTCTGTGATTGTTGAGAAATTCTGCAACTGACCATAAAGTGCCTGCCAATCCCAAAACGAAGCAGAGGAGTTTTTGTATTACTGAAAGGTTTCCTACCTAATGTGATAACTGTTTCCACTGGCATAAATCATACTGCTCATTGCTTTTTGTCTTCTTGGCTTTCCTATGTTAACAGTGTTTGACAGATTCTGTGGGTAGACCAACCCCTTGCTCTGCACAAGCTTTCTGTAGAAGTGATGCTCCAGCTTGACACCTGTCTGTTTTCATATGTAGATAAAGTATCAGGAGCCATTGGGTCTGTTGGAGCAGCTAATGCCAGTTAGGAATTCTTACACACAAAGTAACTCACCAATACATCCATGCTCTCCTTTATTGCTTTTTATTTCATTTTATACATATATTGTCATTTCTGTGCTGTCAGTTTTATGTTTTGCTCCTTTATTTGGTGGGTGTTTAATTGGAGCAATATCTGTGAATGTTGTAAGGATTTAAATAAAAATTATTAGGAGCCACTATTTCTTCAAACAGTTTTGGAGCTGCTAACTATGTATGTGATTGTACTGTCCAAACAAGTAACATG
The DNA here is from genome assembly GCF_027887145.1 of Ammospiza caudacuta. Taxonomy (NCBI): domain Eukaryota; kingdom Metazoa; phylum Chordata; class Aves; order Passeriformes; family Passerellidae; genus Ammospiza; species Ammospiza caudacuta. Next base: position 54,260,802 of record NC_080596.1, on the reverse strand, counting down.
GCCAATTATTTTGTACAGTCTGTGTTAGACCCTTTTACCATTAGGCACCTGTATTGCAACATCTGCTGTACAGATGCTGTGTTTATTAAGGAAGTTCTTACCCATTTTAAAGACAGGAATGGAGACAAGGAAGGAAGGAGCACTTGCCTGATGTAGGAGTTCTGGCAGAGTAGGAAATAGAAAAGAGTTGGACAAGTGCCCAGATGAAACTGATTTGTTTCTGCCCTACATATAACTTGTTAGTCCTGCTGCTAAAATTATTGTAACTGTGGTCTTAAATACTTTAAAAAGTACTGTACCTTACTTTGCTCAGATAAAAAGTGCTGTACTTTACAGTGCTCAGATTAAGGGTAAAGAAGATAGTGTGCTAGAACAACACGTTCTTTCAAAGTCAAAATTGATTTTCACGTGCAGTGCTAGGTGTGGCCCTTGTATTATCATCTCTGACAAAAAAATAGCATTAGGAGCAGAATAAGATCCTGAACCCTTAATGTACAAGATGGTAGTAGGGTATGCTAATCTGTTTTAATTGTCTATAATTTTTAATTGCTGTCATACACCTATTTGTGATTAAACTATATATATATATATACACTGAAATCAGTTAGTGTATCTTTATATTGTAACTTCTGTAGTGCTGTAATTTTCTTAAAGTCACAGGAACAGTCAGGCCTTGCTGTTTTAAATCAGCTTTTAAGGACAGAACCTTAAGCAATTCTTTATTCCAAAGATGGAAAGATATCAGTATGGATAGTGTAATAGAATTTAATCTTGAATGTGGATTCAAAAATCTTTTTCATAAAATCTCAGCATTACTTTTTAACTTCTCTGCAGAAGCTAGCTCTGTGATAATGGCAGATGTTGTGCAGGTAAGGGAGTTTCATTGCTTAGTTCTGTGCCATCCAGATGGTATAAACTTTTAAAATTAATTGAAAAATTCATCTTTTACTTGTATTCAAGGACTGAGGCACAAAATGCTAATGTAAGGGCTCAGAGGGGAAATATAGTTCTCCTGCATATTTGAGAAAATGTGAAGCCCTTTCAAGAAAATCTAATAAACATAATAATCGCAGGCTGCTGACACTAAGGAAAAAGCACCTCATTCGCTCTTTCTTTTATGCAGTGATTTACTGGTCCCTACTGATTTTCAAATTGGATCACTGCATTAAATTATCCATACCAGTACCTGTGAAAGAAAGCACTGGGATCCATATTTGTTCAGTGCTGTGCTTAAATCAGCAAGAATGATAAATTTGATGGTATGAAATTGGAAATACCAAGGGCTTCTCTCAGTGAATGAGCAAGTAGTTCCATTTGTAATTTATTGTGACCCTTTTTCACTGTATGTGCTTTGTATGTCAAATATTTATTTTGAAACAAATTAAATAGTTTTCTGTATTGATACCTATTGTTTTGTTGATGTTCTTGAAATCAAACTGTGTATAGCTTCTGGATTTTAAATATTACCAGTGTGTGTTGCACTTAAGTTCAAATCTCTGAGTGAGTTTGAGTTACTGACCAACAGCTTTGTGTTAAGTCTTCCAGGTGCATGTTGGGTGTTGTTTTTTTTGTGTGTTTAGAATAATGCAGAATGCAGTGAGCTACTGCAACACCTCATTTACTTTTTCTAGAGAAACAGGAAGATTAAGGTGTATACCAAAACAACCAAAAAAGAGCTGATTCCTGCCTTTAATTCTTGGAACTATTCTGCTTTATATCTGGCATAGATAATACCAAGTCCTATGGAAAAAAATCTACCTATGTACCCAGTCTACTGCCATATTTTCAGTGCAGGTGTTAGCAGAGAAATTTGTATACCTGTGTTTTGGCTTGAGGAAACTGCTTTCCCTGAACAAGTGCAGATAATGGTATTTTCATTTGTTGTGTGTCTCCCTATGAATATTCACTCACGTTACTTTGCCAGTGTTAAAAGTATGTTAGATGAAGATGATGCATCAGTTCTGATATTTCACAGGAAAATGAAGCTGAAAATCAGAAATTGTAAAAGACGCAGGACTAGATTATCTGTAAGATTTAAAGCAGTATCAACTATAGTTTTCATGAAAGTAGAAATGCAATAGAAAAAGAAGGTAGAAGAATGGGGAGAAAAATAATGAGAACACAGAAAATCACAGAATCATAGAATATACTGAATTGGAAGGGACCAATCAGGACCAATGAGCAAGTCCAGCTCCTGGCCCTACGCAGGACACTCCAAGAGTCACACCAGTTCTCTGATACAAAGATGTCTGGAAATCCTGCTGGATGCTCTGTTGCTTTCACAAACCCCATTTCACCTTTCATGGTTTCATGCCATCAGTATCCTCTGGATAGTACTTAAATTTCCAAGTAAATGATGTATAATTTATTCTCCATTAAAATACTGTTGAAATGCCACACTGTACAGGAGCAGACAGTCAATCTTGATTTACTTAAAATGGAAAACAGCTGCAGTGGAATTATGTGATCTCTTATTATGTTTGAAAGTTCTGCAGTGAAAAAGTAAAGAAAGAAATAATCTGGGCTTCTTGGCCCTTTTTTTTGTTTGGGTGTTTTTTTTTTTTTTTTTTTTGTTTTTTTTTTGTTTTTCTCTTTCCATGTTGCTTTGCTATATTTTTCTTTGCAATCTGGGGTAAAAACCTTGTATGTGTAATTCATGAGTTTTGTCCTGATGTATGTTTGCATAGAACACGATATAACTTAGTTTTAAGTTTTAACACGATGTAACTTAGTATTTCAACACTTTGGGATTTATTTTTTTTTAATCTAGAAAATCTGACCAAATGGATGTCTACGATCCCTTTCAACATACTTTCTGCTGTAACAACTTCAGTTATGTTCTGACTAAAGCACAACAAAAATAATTGTGAATCCTTTCAGTGATAAAGTTTAAATCAAATCCATGGATGAAAAGTTTTTTGTAATGGTAGATGGAAATCTGAGGTTGACTTTCTGAATTTTCATGTCTAGTGGCATTTTCAGCTGTGTAACTGTATAATACAGAGAAACATTGAAGCCTTAGAAAACTACAGGTACAGCGACAAGCATCAAGTTCAGCATGTTTTTGAGCATCCAATGGCTCTATTCACATTTCTAATTATCTCGCATTTTTTAACATCACTCTGGGGCAGAGGTAAGATGTTCAGTTGCATAATATGTATGTACTGTGAATGGATGATGTGTATATATACTTACAGCAGTAGATAAATGACTAAATAAAATGTAGTACTTTGGGGTTTTTTCCCCCTTTTTGGAAATGGTAATACACTTCACACACTTCATGATGAAACAGCCTCTTCCCGTCCTCTGGCATCCTTCTCTCTTTCCCTTACATTTGTAAGGGAAATAGTTGTTAAAGAAGATTGTTGCACTGCACAGGTGTTTCTAATATACTGCCTTTATGCCCTTGGAAACTACTAATTGAGGTTATTTCACATTCTTGTAATTCTTTTTTGTTCCTTACAAGCAAAAGAATCAAGCTGCTTTTAAGCTGGTCCTTGCTTGGTTCATGCTAGAAATTATAGGACAAGGAGCAAGAGACTGGAACTGATTAAAGAAGCTTCCTCCAGTCCTGTGTTCTTATGCCTGTCTGTATATTACTGCAGAAAATGAGTAGTTGTTTCAGTATTTTATGTATTATGTACCTAGTATTGTTTTTAAGAATTTTAAGCTACCTTTCTTGCTCTTGGATGAAGGTAAGTGCTGCTAACCTTAAGAGTTCTTTTTCCTTACTCAGAGGCTGGAAATTTTATTTGATTGTATGATTTGTCTATTTGAAATGAAATTGAATTCTTCCTCCATGTGCTAATTTTATTCTAAACCACTGACCTCTAGTGGCTGGTTTGCAACTATGAAGCTAAACATTTTAGTAATGTAATGTGCTCCTCCTGAGTCTATTGGCTACAGGAAAGTAATTTCCAGTTTAAATTTCTCAGGAGAATAAGCCTCTTCAGGACTTACTGTCCTTTGGCAGTTACTAGCTGCTGCTGGGGTTGAACTGTCTTGTTGAGGACTGCTGCCCCCAGTTTAAGAAACTGCAGACTGCTGATATTAAGGTGAATGAACTGCATGTGAATAACTGGAAACACTTATCCATGTGCTGGAAATGAAAATATTTACTTTTGTTTTATGTAGATCTTTGACCTAATGACCATGAAATGGCTTTACAGAGCTGCATGACTCAGAGTGGTGTTATGCAAGCTTCTGAAGATGCACCATTCCCTGCTTCAGAAGAGTGATTCCCCTCGTGCACCTGCCTGTCACAAAATATTGTCTCATTTTCTGTGAATTTAAATGGTTTCCCTGAAAAACTTAAAGGCTGTTTGGGATCGCTGGACATTATATATTCACACTTTTTTTCTACTGTTGGTATGTAGCTGCTTTGTGTTAACTGTATATGTGTAGGATCATAAAAGGTACAAAAATCAAAAGTATTTTCCTTTTTTCCCCTTGCTATGCTATATAAGAGACCCACAAGGCAGGCTATGATGGAAGTCCTGAAGAGTAATTTAAACTATATTAAGTCAATATCATCAGCTCTTCCAGTGGATCTGGGAACATTGCAAGTCTCTCTCCACTGTATGAACTTGAAATTGTTAATGAATTTCAGATTAAAAAATATTCAAATTTGCTTTATATTACTTCATTTTTCATACAAGGAACACTAAAAATCCTTAATTTCTTATTAGGCTTCACATATCACATATTTCTTGCTAGATAGTAATACTGGAGAATCATGATGGACTGTTGTAGCTAGAGTAGTACAGTCAGTTACTGAGTTATTTTAAATAAACAGGAATGAGGAAAAAAGTTTTCAAAGACCTATATTTCAATCCAGTCACCTGTCTTTCCTGGTCTGCAACCAGTTCTATGTAAACTTTTCAAGTGTCTCCATAAAACAGGATCTAAATCTTAAAAGGTTGTAACCATAGTCCCTGTTCTTCCTGAAGACCTGGTAAGGCAACTTAACCCTATAATTTTTTGTAGGCAAGGTAATATGCTGTATAAAAAAGGGTTCTAGAGTTTTTGCAAAAGCAGGCCTGAGGAAATGACTGATATGGTAGCAAGTCTTCCCCCTCTTACGAGCAACATACCGAGATCTTCACACAACTGTCCCCTAGACAGAGGTTCAGGTGGCACAAAAGACATGTATAAGCATGGTATATAGAAATAATATTTTTATCAGTTTAGCATTTAGCAACTTGAATGTAAATGAGACTTTTTTTTTTACTAACTTGATTTTATGAAATACAGGCTTAAAGTAGCCAGTTTGGATGTCCTGAAATACCATGTAATTTAGGATGTTTCTCTGTTCATTGCTAGTGATTGATAACTAGTGGTTGAGATGCTCATAAATAAGGTTGATATTTTTTTCTTAGGATGCTGCAGCTGCATGCCAGGAGTTTTGGTACTTCATTAGCAATTGCTTTATGTGTACTTGGCTGTCCCATGCAGAGTAGGCTGTTATTGATGCTCTTTTATTTGCTGTTTGTCTCCATTAGTTTTCAGTGTTTGCCAATATAAAGGGTCATGCACAGCAGCTGATTGTGTAAATCCTGGTTGATCACCACACTTAGTATCTATTAATCTGTCTATGATATTCCAGTTTTATTCTTTTCCTTCCTGCTTCATACTTACAGTGCCAAAACCTGACACAAATTCAGTTATTCAGATGGTTAAAAGAATATGAAATAGTTAGTGGTTCTCTTTGGTTTTAGAGAAGAAACAATAAACCTAAACTTAGCATCTCTTGTGGAGTATAGCAGTGACTCTTCAGGTACAAATGTTTCAAGAATTTCTATATGCTTTCAAACATCTTTATGTAGGGGAGGGAAAAAACTAGGGACTCTTAACCTTCTTTTTCTTTTTTTACTGTTAGGCTCTTGCTAAAATAACAAGCAGCCAGCAAATACATCAGCTGCATGTTATACTCCAACATTGACCTCACCTGTGCTACTTTACAACTTGCAGTCAATTTAGTATTTAACTCCAGCGCTGTACATCTGGTATTTAATGACACAGCATCTGTTGCAATGCTTCTGATTCATTTGGTATGGCTGCAATTGTACTTCTGGGAGGATGAGTGTCAATTATTCTGTGGAAGTATATTCTACCTCAATCTGCCTCCCCTGGGCTTCTAGGAAAACTTGTTTTGGCAGTGCTGCTCACTAGGCAGCTGGTAAAGATGTGCCAACAAACTTTGTTTTAAAATCTAATTGTGTATGTTAAAGACAGGCACCATAATAGCCCTCCTCAGTGATCAAATGCTTTGTGGATTATCAGGTACATTCATTATCCAAATTTCCTGTCAACCTAACTTCTGGTGAGCTCCCATGTTCCTCCCAGTGTGCAAATGAAGACAAGGAAGCCTGAGACATTTTCTCAGTCATGTAAACCAGTATCAAAGCTATACTGGAAAAAAAACCTTTTTATAAAAAAAGAGTGTAATACAGTGCCAGTGGGGCTGATTACAGGCATGGTCCTGAGCCAGGCTGTAGGTCAGCAGGGCAGGAGGTGTCACAGCTGGGCACAGCAGCCCTTACAACCCTGGAGTACAGGATCAGCCACATGACACTCTCCCTGGAGGAAGATATCATTTAAAATCTCATTTTATCAGCACTGATCTGGGAAGTGCATTTTAGGGGATGTCTTAGGCTAGGGGACCACATTTTCATCTAGAAATCATGCAAACAGATTTAGTGTACATACTTTAATGTTGTCTATGTCCAGGGAAAGGCAAGGTGAAGGATTTGGACCACAAGTCTTGTGGAGAATTTTTGAGGGGGCTGGGGGTATTTATCCTGCAGAAAAGGAGGCTCAGGGGACACCTTACCATTCTCTACAAATGTCTGAAAGGAGGTGTGGCCAGGTAGGAGTCTTTCAGGTAGCAAGTGACAGGACGAGAAGACAGTCTGAAGCTGGGCCAGGGAAAACTTAGATTGGACATCAGGAAGAATTTCTTCATAGGAAGGGTCACCAGACATTGGAATGGGCTGTCCAGGGGGGTGGTGCAGCCACCATCCCTGGAGGTGTTCGAGAAAAGACTGGCTGTGACATGGTCTAGTCGACAAGGCGTTCGGTCATAGATTGAACTCGATGACCTCGGAGGTCCTTTCAACCTAATTATTTCTGTGACCCTATTAAAACATTCTCTAATGTATGTTTCACCTTTGCTAAGCAATTCAACGCGCGTACGTTTGTTACTCGTAGCCGTATGCATTACCCTCCACCAGGCACGGTAACAGAGCAGAGGCTGCCCCCGAGCTGCTGCAGCCGGGGCCCAGCCGCTTCCCGGGGCCGGCCGCGGCGGCCCCGCTCCCCGGGCCAGGCGCAGGCGCGGCGGGCGGGGCGGGTGAGTCAGCGCGGCCCCGCGGTGCCCCCGCACATCCGGGTGCCGCGGCGCCGCCCACCGCCGGCCTCCGGCCACCACCGCCGCCGCCCGGGGCCAGCGGGGCTCCGCCGCAGCCGCGCCGGCCTCCGCCGATGCGAATCGCCGCCCGCCTGCCGGCCGCTGCCCAGCGGCCGCCGCCATGATGCCGGCCCTGGCCGCCCAGCGGCGCGGCTGCCGCGGCCTCTACCGCCTGTACCTGCGGTGCCAGGCGGCGCCGCGGCCCCGCGCCTGCCACGGTGAGTCCTGCGGGGCCCGGGCCGCTGCGCCGCGCCGCGCCGGCCGGGGCTCGTCGGAGCTGTGACGGAGCTCCGCCTGCGCCTGGGGCGCAGCGAGTGCCGGCGCTCGCAGGCGGCGGTGGCAGCCCGGGTCCCTCCCGAGGCGGTGGCACCGCTCCCGGCTGCGGGCACCCGCGATCCGGGGAGCGCCGGCTGCTTCCCGAGGGTCGGCGGTAAAAAGAAGGAAAACGCGCAGGCGATTTGTGAGCGCGGTGCGGGGCCGGGCTTTCATCGGCCGGGCTCTGCCAGCCCCGTCTGACGCACAGCGGGCGCGTCATGCCTGTGCCGGGCCCAAGTTTGCAGGAATTACATAAAATATAGCCCGGGTTTACAGGGCTGGTGTTGGTCCGAGGAGGCCACACATCCCATGGAATTTGAATTCCCAGCAGTTTTCCCCCTTTTTGCGTAGTCGCGGTTAAATTGCAGCAAATGCTCTTTTTCTTTAGCTGTTTCTTGTGTGTGCACGAATTAGTAGGAAAATGCCCTCTAAATGTGCTGATTAAGTTTCCCCTTTTTAACTGCTCCAGTATTACCAAAGCATAGGAAACAACACTGCTCATCTTGTACCACGTGTTTATTGTAGGGTTTTATAAATTCGTAATCAGTGAGTTCAGTGAACTGTGTTGAGTTCAGCATTGAGGGCTTTTGTCACATTGTGACAACTGTCAGTAAGCGCTGCCCTTTTTTAGGGAAATTTTTCCTTCAGTAAGGTTCAGGTCAGTGCATGTAGACGTGCAGGTGTGCAGAATAAAAAAAAAACGGAAAGCTGTTGAGACTTTTAGAGAACGGACAATTTTGTAAAATACTATCTTTTTTTTTTTTTGGTGAGAGCTGTGTTGTTCATGGTTAAGTGGTCATGCTTTGTATGACTTTATTTACTGGCACCTCTTAATTAATTTTAAAATGTATTTATTTCTTAGTGAGTGCTTTCCAAAGCAGACAGTTTCCCTGCTGCATTTCTGGTCGGAGGTGTTACTTACCCTCTCTACAGAAGTATTGTGCTCCCTAAAAGAAACTGATTGCTAGTTCAGGTTGGTCTGTACTGCAACTCTGCTTTTGGCTAATCTTTTGAGATGGAAGATTGCCTACCCAGAGTGGTTTCTCAATGGACTTTTTACATATTTATATTGTCATTCGTCTCTTGTGAATGCTGCAAAATCTAAGACACTTCGCTGTAAAATGTTTTGTACAATGTTTGCTTTTCTATGTGATTTCTGTAGCAACTGTATAATTTGCACACAGTTCAGTTTCTCTTCATTGGTAAGCCATGATTTGTACAGAGTGAAATGAAATGGCAACCCTGGCTAATGATTTTGTAGTGATCTGTGTTTGTTCTTTTATCAATATATGGTTTTTAAAGACTTTGAGGCAGTGTGACTAGAATGAGACAATGTGTCACAAAGCTGATCTTGTCAAATAGCTTTGGTTTTGGTGTTTTTTTAACCCTTAAGATCATCCAGAGGTCTCTGGGAAAAATGCATACTGGAGTGTGGGAAAAACTTTCTGGTTTTAGAATGAAATTTAAAAGTGGATGTTGAAGGGAGGTAGCGAAAGCATGCTGTGTATTCTCATTTTGTAATTTTACCCATAAACATGGGTAAGATGAGCCCATGTCAGTACTTAAAAGCTCACTTTCCGTAACTTTTGCTGCCAGAGCAGGACTGCTTTTCCTTCTTTTTCCTTCCAAAATGGCTGCCTGAAACAGCTTTTTTTCTTCCCCTTGATAGGATGGAAAGTTTCAACGAAAAGTGGGAGCCTGTCTTATATTCTGCCATGTAATCGCCTGCCCGTGCAGCTGATGAGTCAAGTGAGAGTTTATACCTCCAATGGTCAGAAGAAAGATCTTGGATCACAAGATACAAATGGATCAGCCCGTGGAGAAACCCTGCATAAAGTTGAAACAGGTAATACTAAGCTACAATAAAGAGTATTTATAAATGTGTAAAAGCTGAACATATTTACTGATAACAGGTTTTTTTTAATTGTATGATATTACGATTGCAGAATTCTTAGTATTTTGGGTTGTAGGCATCTCTGTATGAAATTCAAGTGCATAAGCAGGGAGGAATGCTGAAATTTATTTCTTTCTCATTCTGATATTTTAAGGGTTTAAGTTTAGAGTAATCAAATTTAAAGTGATGGTGGAAAAAATGTGGAGGTTGAAAGGGCTTAAGTAATTTAAGGGATATGAAATGGGATGTATTACTCATCTTTCACAACTTTGCTTGTTTATTTGATTTATTTTGGTAGTATTTCTGGTGTGTTGTGTCAAAGGAATTAATGATAAAGGTTGAATGAGTGCCCCTGTTGAGCATTGTGGCATCTGAAGGCCAGGCTATAAATGACTGGTAAAGAAGGTTGAGCTGTTTCATGTGCTGTAGCTTTCTAATCTGACAGTTGTTAGAACTGCAGCATTCACCTTAAACATTTGATACACTGTTCATAACCTGACCCTCCCTGCTGTTTGATTGTTGATCTGTTGCTTGTTAGGTGCTTGTGAAATTCAGAACTGTCTTGTCCTTGCTTCATTGTAACATCTATTTTTGGTGCTTGTTAACTGTGTGACTGCACAGATACCTGCTCGGAAGACTGTGCTTAGGAGATAACAGATGCTTTTCAAAATGAAAGCTCTCTTTCTTTGTGCTTTTGTCTACAATGGAGTGGTCTTCTAAAGAAAATTTCCTTTTCCTTGTCAGGATAGCAGTTATTTGTTCCTTCTTTAGTAACTTGTAAATTCCTGGGGTTTGCAACAGTCTTAAAAAGCTAGTAACTGTAGCCAGCTAAGAGGATTACATTCTGATGTTTGGAAGTACAAAAGTGATTCTTAAACATTGTTCAGTCTTGAATGTTCTATTATATCAACTTCTACTCGTCTGAAAAACTGATTGTGAATGCAAGTATTCTGTATCCTTTTCCTCAGTGATGCACTGTGATTTTGTTCTGGCTCTAAGCTGAGGTAGAAAACTTTGAAAGGGTACTTGATGTACATAGATCTCTGTGCATGGATATAATCTTAGTATTTTTGTGCTTTCCCAGGTAAGAAAATAAAGGAAAGGAAAAACAAAGGGATTTTGTTTCTTTTGTCTTCAAGTGAAGGGGATGACTGTTTAAGGAATGCTAGTTAGTTATAGTGCAGCCTTATTTGCTGTGTAGTAAGACCAACTTCATAAATTTATAAGTGTTATTTTTCAAAAAAAGCATCCTTGAATTGTTATTAGCTGTAGTTCTCAGTTGCTTTTAGGGCATTAACTAATTGCCTTATTGAAACATAGTAATGTAGTACAGGCTTTGAGAGAATCTGATCTTGAAATAATTTAAGTACCATGTTAGGCTAGGAGTACCTCAACACTAACCTGCCAAAAAAAATCTTCATTTTAAAAACATTTATCACTTTTATTAAGGTAATTTTTAATTTTTGAATGATTATGAATGTCTGGTAAACCTCCAGTGTTCTAGAGTGGTAGGGCACAAAAGAGTGGGTATATTGGTTTGACACCATAAGGTTTTTGTTCTGAAAGCTATGTTGAGATGTGTGAGACAGGGATGCAATATTTGTTTGAGTTTCCAAGTAGTACTTCTGATTTCTAACTAGAAATCTCACTAAAATTACTGGAATTTGCAGTTTTCCAAATATTAAGATTCATTTCACTATTGTAAGTTATATTTTGTTGGGTTTTTTAATAGAATCATATCCTCAGGTTTCAAAACCAGCTAAAAGACTTTGTTTTTGTTCTAGCTCCAGCTTGTTACCTATGAGTTGTGGATTTTACTTTAAATATTCTGTGTTTTAAGGAGCCAACTTTTTGTAAATGAAGAACCTTCCTTCACTTAAAATTGAATCCCAGCTTGGAAGCTCTGAAACACTCTGATACATAGCAGCCATAAGCCATATAGAATTAATTATATGGCTTTATTATATTTTACTAACCTAAAGTTTTGCATAAAACTTGTCCCGAACCAGAAGTGCACTGTTAAAATATTTTTTTTTAATTTGGGTGAAGTATGTTACAAATTGGTGTTCTTCTGCAAGCTGCTAGAAGTTTATTGATCAATACTATATTAAATATATTTGCTTTTGTTATTTTTTTATTTCTGTCTTTTGAGAGTTTCAAATGTTGGAAATCTGGCAAAGACATTTTCTAATTGTCAGGGTGCAGTGCAATATTGAGATATATTCTAATGTTAGTCAAACTCCTAACTAAAAAGAAAAGTAGGTACTTCTATATTTACAGTGAACTTTAATTTTATTTTATAGGACAAGATACAACCAATGCAGGACAAAAGCAGTCTTCACCTAAACAGCCAATCCAAGTAAAAGGTAAAGAAATACTTAGTGTATTGGAATTTTCCTGCTGTTTGCTAGTAGTAAAAAAAAAAAAAAGGAAACTGTGTCTCCTCTTCCAGACATAAAAATTGTGTAAGCAAGTTATGTGAATAGCATTTTAAAACACACTTGTGTGCCAGCTTTGTTTGGTACAGTTTGTTTCAAAATGACTCATAAAAACCAAGCATAGCACTATTCCTTCTAATTACTCACTCTTCTGTGTTTGTTTGTAATTTTCATTTAAGCTGCAGAGTTCATCAGGAGAAGACTGATTTGTTTTTTCATGTGCTGTTGCAGTCTGTCCTCCTTGTGTGTTTTTAGTTGTGTCCATTCTCCCTCTCAGACTTAATGTGGCTAAGCTGAATACTTGATCTTCCCTGTTCCTTGTTCTAAGTCTTCCTCTGTTCTTTCTTATTACTGAGTTAATCTAATCAGTGTTGCTTCTAAATATATTTTGACCACATGAACTGCCTAATCTGAGTTCTGTACAATTCCCAGTTGTGTGCAGTAATGTGGTGGGCTTGGCACTGGCTGGACACAAGGTGCCCACCCACACTGCTCTGTCACTCCCCTCCTTAGCTGGATAGGGTAGAGGAAATGTACTGAAAGGCTTATGAGTTGAGATAAGGACAGGGAGAGATCACTCACCAATTACTATCATGAGCAAAACAGATTGGACTTGGGGAAAGTCAGTTATTTTATCGGGCTACAGTACTGAGAAATAAAAACTAAATCTTTAAATACATTCCTCTAACCCTTCACTTCTTCCCAGGCTTAATCTTTTCCTGCTTTCTCTACCTTCTCAGTCCCAGTGGTGCAGGAGGATGTCAGTTTCTTTGCATTTATTATCTCTTAGTGTATGCATGCAGGGAAAAAATGCAAGGTAGATAGGAGAAATTTCTGTGAAATAATTGTGAAAATAGATATATGTTCCAGTAGAGAGTTTCCTCTCTCTTAATTAAAGATGTGCGAGGAGAAATGTTTATGTCAAGGATTTTGCTAGTGTCTAGAAAGTGGAATTCTAATCTTAAAATGCTGCTCTGGCTTAGAAACTTACCACTCCAAGTATTGCTAAGTATTAGAAACATTTTTAAATGCTCACTAATCTTAAACGTGCTTTTTAAAGGGTTTTATTTACATCATCTTTTGTTGAGCTTGTCTTTCTTTTGGAAACACCAAATAGAGATTTTTGCCCTCCACATTTACTACAGTTTTATACAGTTATTTGAACTAGGAGTAGGATTGTTGGTATGCTGTGCAATATACAATTACAGTACAATATATACAATGTACAATATGTGATTTATTTTAGTGAAATTTACCTGTATTTCTGAAAGATGAGTTAGTAAGTTTTTTGATAAATCCATGTGTTGTTTTTTTAGTGAGGTTAATATGATTTGGGCATATATTTGTTTTAAATAAAAGATGGGAAGTGTTTTTTATTAAAAATGATCAGCCTGTTCTAACCTTAGTAAATTGTGTACTGTTTTTAGGAAATATCTAAAGTTTTTTTCATCATCTTCACTCAGGAGCTTTGTGGCATGAATGTGATTATTCAGGGACTTAAAAAATTCTTCAAGTTCAAATTGGGTGAGAGAAATCAGATTATTATGATAAATATTAATACCTGTGCTGTTAGTGTGTCATGAAGAGTCAAGCAATATATTTTGCCGTTAAGCATCAAAACACAGAAATAAGGCAATGTAGAATTCTGGGAAAAATTTTCTCAAAGTCTTTAAAAGCATTATCTTTCTGTAAGTATCCTGTGACTTAAGGAGTAGTTCTGGACCAGCTATAGAAATCATATCAATCCTGTCATTTGCAAGAAGTTCATGTGTTCTCTAAAGTCTTCTCTCCAGTAGAATCTGAGCTTTAAGTTGTATTCTGTAGTGTTTGTTCCATTACAGTGTCAGTTAGTTGTTTTATGTTCTTCTGAATGTAACTTGTCTTCTAATAAACATGTTTTTAATGCATGTTAGTGTACAGTGACTTCCATTTGAGAGTAAGATGAAATTATGTACATACGACCAGTAGAAAATAATAGCATAAATTTAAAATTCCATTTATAATTTTTCTGAATATGTGTGTTATTCTTTTCCTTGTGCATGAAAACTCTGATGTGATAAGAGCATATATTCCAGACATAAAAAGCATTATAAATAAATCATGTATGTTTTTAATTGGTGTAAATGCCCAATTTTAAGAGTACTAAATTTGAACATAATAGTTGAGAAAAATAATGTATACAGTCTGTCTCATTTCTCTGTATGCTGTGAAAGTTCAAAAGTCTTAACAGCAGAAAGTGGACTTGATTATTGGAAAAAATAGAAATAGAGCAGTCTGTTGCTGTTTCAGTTTTTAGACCAAGGGTTTCCAAATGGCAATATTTGAATGAAACAGCTTTTTTCAAGGGGTTTCCAAATGGCCTTATTTGAATGCTATTTATGTAGCCAAGCACCATGTCTGACATCAGAGTTGGAGAAGTAGCTGACTGTGGCAGTTAGGTTTGAGAACCCTGAACTGCAGCTTAGAAAGTAGCAGTTTTGGAGGTAAATCATTCCACCTTACTCATTTCCACAATGGGGAAGATACCTTTCTCTTCACTGGCAATTTTCTGTATCACTGACACTGATTTTCAGATTTCCACAAAGAGATATCACAGTATGACACTAGATTGAATTAATTTTTGAAGTTCCTGCTGTGGTTTCTATGAGTGACTTGTGTATCTATTTTCTTTTTTAAAGTGAAACCAGTCCTTAAAAAAAGAGAGTATGGACCAAAATACACACAGAATAACTTCATCACTGGAGTCAGAGCAATAAATGAGTTTTGTCTTAAATCCAGGTATGATGGATTTGAGTTGAGATTTAAATTCTGAATATTTGTTCATACGTGCATGAGAAGTAATTGTGTTTGTCGAGTGATTTTGCACAAATTTTTCTAAATGTTTTTGTGGTGTACATAATTGTAAGTGGCTGAAGCTAGTTCTTGCTTAGTTTTACACTTGACTAGGAGCTTGCACTTAATATTCATGTTTCAGTACTTGCTTCCTAAAGTAGATGATTTGTACTTATGAGACCATAAATCTGCTTGGGGGGAGACACCTCTGTTCCTCATAGTTTTACATAATGGTGTAGATGCCCTAATGTGTAGCTCAGCACGGGAAATTTTATCTGTTTCCCCAAGTAGCTTTGTTATCTTCAACCTTTTGCAGCTTGTGCTGGGAGTGTAAATTTTGGGATTAAATTTTCTTGTCACATGACTGCTGATTTCCATTTAGGGAGGCTAGTTCATAGAGCCTCTTGTTTATCATATGTGTGCATTATCAGTTACATACAGGTCATTCATTGAATATTTTATTATTTAGTGTTTTAATTCTTTGTCTTCAGTGTGTAATATTTCATAGTATGAAGACATGATTTGGACTTCTGGATGTGAAAAACTGTAGTTTTCAATGGAGGAGATCACTTGCTTCATGTTGTCTGTCTGTTCTGTTTGAATTAGACAACTTCACTTTTTTTTGTACAACAAATTAGTAAAATCAAAATGGTGGATCATCACCCAGACATAAAAGTCAAATTAGAACAATATGTTCCTTTTCTTACACTAAACTCTTTGTCCACTTTCCTTAGTGATTTAGACCAGCTGAGAAAAATTAAACGACGAAGTCCCCATGATGACACTGAGACTTTCACGGTGTACTTGAGATCGGACGTAGAGGCAAAGTAAGAACATTTGAAAAGGATGCTGTGAGAGAGAGAAGAGTTTTAAAAGTCAGGTTTGCAATGTGAAAGGGCAGTAAGGTTTTCCATTTTCTATCTGAACATATGTTATGTCATGATTATATAATTACATTGTGTATAAAAAAACTCAACAGTATGGTTTTATGCTTGAAAAAAAGTTGCATGAATAGAAACATTTTTAAGATACTTTTACTTCATGCAGGTCTCTTGAAGTTTGGGGTAGTCCAGAGGCTCTTGCCAGAGAAAGAAAGCGACGTAAAGAGGCAGAGATCAAGTACAGAGAAAGTGAGTATGTAGTGTTCAAATACCTCCAAATGTCACAGGAAGTGTGATTGTTAGGAATCTACAAGATAGCATTACTTTATTGAAAGCATGTAAATTTGTAACTAGCAATTGCTGACTAGGTTTTGTGGCATAATCTTAGAGTAACATGTTACTATCTATGCAGATACAGTCTGTTACTATCTTGCAATTTATCACCTTTGTGATACAGGAAGAACATGCATTTGGTGTTCTGTAGACATGCTCTTGGTGGGGTGGGGCTTTCAGTTTTTAGATGATAATTTACATTTTCAATGCTTTTGCATTTTATCTAATTGAGAATTTTGAAAAGAGTTGAAACTGATCCAAATCTTTACACCATGCCACTATTAATTAATTTTTTCCTCTGAGAAGAATTCAGCTTGCCTTCGTGTTTCAGAAGGGGAGAAGTACCCCCAAATCATATTTTTTTCTTTGTGTAATATTATTTTTGTAATCCTTGCTGGCATTATCAATACCGTGTACAGCCAAATCAGTAGTTCATGACGTATTTAGATCTGTCTAGTCAGTAAAAATCACACAAGAGGCAGTACTGCTTCAAGATACTTAGTCTGGTTGTGTACCTTAACATGAGAGGTCAATTTTTTTTGGAACATTGTGCCACAAGAACACCCTTCTGTCAGAAAAGGCTAGAACTGCAGACACTCGTTGAGGTATCTGTAAGTGTACTGAAAGTGTAGTGAATAAAATGAAGTGTATAAATAAAATGAATTTGAGTTTTTTCCCCGTGCATTATCATTTGTTGATTGAAATGGTAACAATGTATAGGATCATTACAGGTTGTATTTGGCATTTTGCATGAGTGTATAACAACATGTGTTTCTGATTAACAACATCAAGGGAGGAATTCTTTCATTCTTATTAGAAGTTGGCTGCTGCATTAAAAAAGTAGACTTCAATTCCTGAAGCTACTGGTTGCTAATACATATTCACAATGCAAATTTTGTACTGCAGATCTGTTTAGAAACCAAAGGCTGTTGTGGGAATACAAGGAGTTCTTTGGAAATACTAAGGTAAGGTCATTTTCAAATGTTTGGCTAGAAAAGTGTAGTGAAATGTGTTATGACACTCTTTGAAGGTAAATTTGTGTAACTGAATATTACTGGAAGATTTTTTTGCACTGTAATATACCAGATCTATATGTGACTGTTATGCAGTAGTAAATGTTGTGATGACAGCTTGATTGGGTTCCTACTGTGACAATGTAATCCACCAGAAAGAGAGTTTTCTTTCAGTTGCCTTCTTGTCAAAATTGCAGCTGTCAAAAATCTTGTCAAAATCATGCAACTTATGATTTCAAGTATAATCTCTTACTATGTGTAGTGAATGTATTGTTAATTTAAAAAACCTAAGTAAGTTTCTTTAAGAAAAAAGACCCCAGAAGATGATTGCTTTTGTCTATGCACTGCTGGCCCTTCCTTTTTTCTTATTCAGACACACACCCTAGATCAGGTGGTTGGGTGTACAGAATGACTCCTTAGTGGCCTCTGGGCCTTATGGCTGCAGTGGCCTCTGCTGGAGACTTCATTGGAGTTTAACTCTTTAATGGCCAACCATTTGTAGAAATACATAAGATCCAACTGCAGTTTGGCTGAACATTTAGTAGTAAATTAGTTGCCTTTCAGAACTTTTGCAATACAGGGCAGTGCAAAGTTTTTTATTTAATTTGTATGTTTGGTGTCTCATGAGATCAAGATTTAATTATTAAATAATCTGTTATTTCTTTATGTAGCCACGCTCCAGTACAGCAGCTATGTTTTTCAAGGGACCAGGGAAGGTGGTAATGGTAGCTATTTGCATGTAAGTAAAAAAAAAAAAAGTTTTGTTTATGCAATAAAAAGAAATTTATTTATATTATCCTGGAAGTAGTAACAGTGTGTGTATTTAAGATAAAGATGCCTGTGTCTGTAACTAAAGTTAATATATTTGTTTATTGAGAGATAGAAGAGAATTTATGTGAATACATTGATCAATACATAGAGGTCAGGCATTGAATATATCTCTGATGAGAGAAGAGCATTTTTTTGGAGTGTATTACCCTATAATAGTTTCTTAAAGTAAAAACCAAAATTTTGTAGGATCTGAAGCAGCAGGTATTTAAAGTTGTCTATTTTTCTTGCTCCTTCTTGAGAGAAAGCTTTTCATACATTTTAAAGAATTTTTTAAATGACCAACAGAAAAGAATTCACTTTTCTCTGTATACTGTTATTTCTTTTCTAATTGAAAGCTGCATTCTCAGAAGCTGCTGGGTTTGTTTCTAACTTGAATATAATTTCTGGCACACATTAAAATATGCCACTAGAAGATGTTGTTAATAGTTTCTTATAACACTTAATTTATTTAGATATTTTAAAAATTTGCAATAAATGAAGCTCATGTTGAAAAAATATAGAGGAGGATATTATAATTCTCTAGTCTGATTTTCTGTGCAATACATTTGTAGCAATGAACCTACTGATTCTGATAATGTTTGAAGGGAGAATGTAGACTTGGACTTTGGAGTTAATAGTTACCTCTGTGCAACATAAGACAATGTTTACTCCCATAAACCTGTAGTTGTAAAAATGTCTTTACAATTCACACTGAACATCTTAATGGAGAGGTTCCATAGATAATTTTTACAATATAACCCAGTGACAGCCTTGTCTTCCTGTCTGTTGTCTCACATCTGTATCCTACTGAGAATGGCTCAGACTGAGGATGAAGTGGGGAACCTTGCACTACGGTATTGGTGGAGGATGTGTAGGAGGCAAAGCACTGAAACAATAGATAAGGAAGTTGTAAAGACTTGTATTCTCCCTCTGGTAGAAAATTAGTTGTTCTGAGTAGTGAGTGTGATGATAGTTTTCAGGAAGTGTAACTTATTTGGAACTGCTTAGAAGTTAATGATTTCTGAAAAATAAACTGTGTATCTTTATCAAGTTTAGCTGAAAGGACTTTTTTCACAGTAACCATGCAGAAAATCTCTATCAATTATCTGTTTGCACAGCTCTCTAATTATTAAACTGATGTTTGAGTTGACCCCTTTCTGGCAGATAACACATGATTGTACAGCACTTCTGGCTTTACTGAAAATATTTAACATAAAATATTCTGTTATTTCTTCTCTTTGTTTTCAGAAATGGGTTGAATTTTTTCTTTAAGCTGCTTGCTTGGGTTTACACGGGTTCTGCAAGTATGTTTTCAGAAGCCATACATTCTTTAGCAGACACATGTAACCAGGTGAGTATTTTTTTCCATTCTGCTCAAGTTAGCACTTGTAATAAAACTGGGAATAAAGACAGATACTTACAGTAGTTGTAATGCACTTGAATAAAAAAAATAGGATGCTTCTAAATTTGTATTAGTGTAAAAAGGAGAAGTCAGAATGTAGATTTTGAAGATTTTTAGAAATAAATTGAAAGAGTGGAGTTGCAATAAGAACTGTACTCAGCTTCTTTATGGATCATGAGTGATACTTGAAACTAAAATGATTTTGGTTAGTGTTTTGGTTAAATGTTAACTAGAAATGTTTTTCCTGTCAGTTACTATAATGCAATGACAGACTTTGTTACTTATTCATCTCTAAGTAGAATAATGATGAAAATTTGAGCATCTTGTTTTCTTTTTCTATTTCTTGATTACCTATCAGCCTGTCACAGCACAAGTAGCCACATATGTGGCATGTTTACTTTGAGAAGTAGAGTGGCAGGCTCAGAATTGGATATGTAATATTAATGTGCAGGGATAAAATAATGTTGTTTTCTCCAGTGTTTTCTAATTCAACTGCTAAGGCTGGCCTCCCCATAAATTTAAGTATTAAAGTGTGCATTTTTTCACTTGGCCAAGTGTGTCAATGTACAGGCGAACCAAGTTTGATAGTACTTTTATATATATTGAAGAGCTGTTCTGTTTTTTAAATATCAAAGTTGAAAGTTCTACTGAGATGGGGAGGGTTTGTTTTGTTTTTCCAAATAATTGAGTGTGTGGTTTTGGGAAAAACACAGGAGAAACCTTACTTCCTCAAAGCAGCTTGCTGCTGCTAAGACTAATTGTTACTATGTTTCATTATCCATAGTCTTAAACAAAACACATGCTTTGCAAAATTCAGGTTTAGGTTTATAACTTCCTGCATCAACTACTTAATACATGCCTAATTAAATATATCCCAGGTAGGCAATTTAGATAGCAAGAGGTTATTTCTTCCTTCAAAATATGCTGACAAGTTGCAGTGCAAAGTTACTGCTTTAAATGTTGTCCTCACCCTACTACACCTCAGTCTCAGTATAGTTTCTCTTCAAGAGGGATTTATTTAAATAGCTTTGTTCCCTGAGCAAATTCATTCCTTCTCACTGAAGCACAGTAACAACACTTGTGATTGCATGTAATGTTCATTTTCAGTTGTGATTCTAAAATTATAATTAACAGTAATTATATATACACACACCATATAATTGCATATATATTATGTATGTGGGTGTAACTAACAATTTTTTGGGAGTGGTAAATTTAGATTACAAATTTTGAGGATTATATTCCAGCTTTAATAAGATATCAGTAGCAAAGCATATATGCAGTTCAGCAAATTACATCTGCCTTTACCTTTCATGTTCAGTTGATACAGAAAGTTTCTAATTTTTTTTTTAAATCTCTTGTCTTAAATAGGCATTGCTGGCTTTGGGCATCAGTCAGTCTGCAAGGACACCTGACCCTAGTCATCCGTAAGCTTTTTGAGTAAATAAAGATTTTGCTAACTATATATAGCAGTAAGATCAGTTCTTGTTTGTGCATCACCTTGTTCTTTTTAATTTGCTGTTTTCTGTCATTTCTGAAACATATTATTTCTGATTTTACAACAGCTAAAATAAGAAAAGGGTTTTCTTTCAAGCTCCAGGAGTTGGAGCTTCAATGGCTTGGTGTATGTGTTGGTTTTTTTTTTGTAGTACACTTTTGCTATGTTTTATTTTAATTGTATTATTTCTCTAAGGTGTTCTGGGCTCTTCTGCCTCTTCCAACTAATATATCTACTTTTTAAACACTGTTCATAGGAATCACGAGGTTTTATAAAAAAATAAAAATTACTGTCCTCTTCCTTTTTTCAACAAAGTGCTTTTATGCAAGCTAGTTACTTGTACCATAAGGAGATGTGTTTGGTATAAACTGCTCTTTGTATCTAGTCATAGGAATATTACTTAATAAGTTCTTACATGTTCATAAAGTTGTAAGCTGTACTCTCCATTATATTTTCTCAGTGTTGAGCTGTTTTACTCCTTGTATGTTTGGACAAGTCATTCATTCTTTAAGAACTACTTCAAAAATATGTCTAATTTATGGGATTAGTTATGCATTTTTTCATTAATTACATAATTAAAATTTGAAAAATTTAAATCTTAAGCTTGTGCAAATATTCATCATATCTCATTTTTCCCTCTTGCTCCTTTCCCTTTTTCCTCAATATAGACAAAAGAAGTGCACTGTTTGTAGATGGAGTTAAAACCAAAAAAAAGGAATAAACAAAAACTTCTAATGTTGCTTTAAATCCTCCACTGCACTTAAAAACTGCCAGTGTTGGATGTCTGTAGTTAGCTGAAATACTGAGAGATGTGTAAATTTTATTCCCATTAAGGTACCTTTATGAATTATGTAGACTGGCTGCTCACAAAACTAGAGTCCATATTTAGAAGTAGCATTTCACTAAAATCTTAAAGTGGTACAAATGTTGTTTATTTTGGGGTCTTTTTAGTTGTAAAATAAAATCCTCAGTCATGGTACAAGAGCAAATACAGCTGTTTAAAAATAAATTAGAGAAACATTTATGCTTGATGTTCTTCCATATATTAGATATCCTTTTTCAAGTAGGTTTGTTTTTTTTCCCTTGGATTAGATTGGATTTGTTTTAAATAGATCTCAAGTCATATGATGATAATTTAAGACATGTAAAAATTAATATGAGGCATGTTTGTGGAGATGTAGAAACTTATATTCCTAAAATAGTTTTCTTTTCTTTCTTCTAGGTATGGTTTCACAAATATGCGCTATATTGCCTCCCTGATTAGTGGAGTAGGCATTTTCATGATGGGTGCAGGACTTTCTTGGTATCATGGGATCATAGGTTTACTCCACCCTCATCCTGTAGAATCTCTTCTCTGGGTAAGCTAATCTTGTTTGGTATTGTATTTAACACCAGTGACTTAATAAAAAATAGTGGCATAGTCTGAAATGCTCTTCATGAGTCAGTCTGAGTCTCAGCACAATTAACTCAAACCATTTTTAATGAAAATGTGTTTTAAGAAAAAAAAATCTTTAAACTATAGTTGATCCTGCAGCAAAATGAGCTGTTCTCTAAACCCTGCATCTTTCTTTCATATCCCCCCACTCCAAGAGGTCTTGCTTGCCTGTTTTGGAATATATTGCATGATCCAATTATTATTGGTTTGCTTCTGTTTAGGGACAATTACATGACACTGTGGGTAATGTGATTCTGGAATGCTACATTTGGATAGCCTGTAGTGAAAAGGTCTGTAGAAATATGCATATAATATAATATCATATCTGATTCTTGTTTTTTCCATACAGGCATACTGCATTTTAGCAGGATCATTGGTATCAGAAGGAGGTATGCAGTTTCAAGTTTCTATTTAATTATTTGTAATCTCTTAAGGTAATAACATTTTACAAATGTCAGTAATTACAGTAATAATTGATCTTTGCTTACACAGTGAAATTTTGGGCTCTGTTGCAAATACTTGTAAACAAACAAAAAGAATCATGTGAAAACTTTTTTATATATGTCAGTATAGTAAGAAGTTGAAGAACACAAAATTTGGAAAGTAGACGTGGATTGTCTTTTTGGTATTAAACCAACAATGAATATAACTGTTCTGATTTGTGTGGGAGACACACTTGTGGAAAAAAAAGTAACTATACTTTATTCAAAGTACCTACAATCAGAGCTTTCTTGATGATCTGTTGCTATGATAATATAACAAGAAGCTCCTCTTTTCAAAATGGAAACAAGTCCTTCTGCCTCTAGCAATTTTCAGCAACAACTTTGTTGTTTCAGCCACCCTGCTTGTTGCTATAAATGAAATTCGGAGGAGTGCTCGAGCCAAGGGTCTTTCATTTTATCAATATGGTAAGTATCATTATAGCAGTAAGGTATGTGGTGTTATTTAAAACACAGTCTGTTCACTAGTATTTCCATAATGATAGAAACAATTTTCTGTTTTCCCTTTTACTTTTCCCTTTATTGATCTGTTTTCTATTCTACTAACAAATAACATTTTACAAATTAGGTGAGAACTGTTGATTTGAGAGTGCTATTAAACACTTGGCTAAGTTCATGTGTTTTTCATGATAAATGCCCCTTTTAATTTTTCTAACATTTTTGAGAAGCTGCCATAATTGGGCTTGTTCTGTGTGTGTATAAATGCTCTCAGAAGTGTGAGCATATGCAAAAATTCAGTTTACACCTATGTAATTGCATAAATTATTCTTTTAAATTACTGTTGTTAGTATAGTTTAAGTGCTATGCATAACATAGTAAAGCTAAATTTTCAGATAATGTAACTTTTTTGTGTTGTGTGCAGTTGTGCAGAGTCGTGATCCTAGTACCAACGTGGTGTTACTGGAGGATGCTGCAGCAGTCCTGAGCGTGGCTGTAGCTGCTACCTGTATGGGACTGACTTCTTTAACAGGTAAAACTCTGCACAGAGGCAGGCAGAATGTGGATTTTTTCCCATGTATGGATACGGACACAGATCATTTAGTTTATATTGGTTGACTTTGTCTCTGTAAGCAGATTTTTGAGCTGTTTTGTCATACAAACTAAGTTATTTTTTACTAAAGGTAAGATGATATGTATGCCAAGTGGTTCAAAGTGCATCTTTGCTGCATAGTTAAATTTTCTAAAGAGGGATGATTACTTATTTATCTCTTTTTAAGTATTGATTTTTTTAAAGAGAATAAATATTGGAATTTTGTTTCTTGTGGCTTCCAATGACTTAATTGCAAGTTTCATTTTTTATATAGAAGGCATTTTAAAATTGCATTTCTAGTTTCCTTCATCAACTTAAAAACACAGTACTATTTCTATAGGTCTGAACATGAGTGTTTGAAACTTAAGTAATGTATTCCAGAAACATTAATTTGCAAGTTAATACTTGCAAATTTTTGAGTTACTTATAAAAAACCACTGGATTTTGTGCTGCTACCTATGTTTCAATGTATATAACTTTGTATATAAATTTATGTTTACTAATATAGAAACACATACAGACAAGAGTTTACTTATTTAGTAGTCCTGCAGGAGACAGGAGTGGTCAAGGGACAGGAGGGACTTAAGGCTTTGTTTTATGATAAATTGTTTTGTTCCAGCTTCATCATGTTCCCCAGTAGGAAAAAATTTCCACTGAATTAAGAAAATAAAAAAGTAAAATAAATGATTGACTTAAAAAACCACACCAACCAAAAAAAAATCTCACTAAAAACAAAACCCAGAAAACCCCTCAAAACTATGAACTCTTTTCAGTGTGAAATTATAATTCTCTGCTATGTTTTAGAAACACTGTGAAACTAATTTGCTATATCTCATTTAGGAAACCCCTATTATGACAGTGTGGGGTCTCTGGGTGTTGGAACTTTGTTAGGAACTGTGTCAGCATTTCTGATCTACACTAACACTGAAGCCCTGCTGGGACGATCCATCGAGCCTGAGCAGCTGCAGCGGCTCACCGAGTTCCTGGAGAATGATCCTGTAGTAAGGTAAGAACCTCTACAGCTCAGTCTCTGCTGTCAACAACAACTAACAAAAAGCAAGAAAACAACATTTAATGAGAGAAATCTGGTAAGATTACTTTTAATGTGGAATCTTCTGTATTGGGATTCTAGAATCTTTATTATTGCTAACTTCTATTTCTGTGCTAAAACTTTTAGTAAAAGAATGCTTGCACCTCTCGGGTGTTCAACAGCTAAAATAGCATTGCAGATATATTCCAACTGTTACATTAATTACAGGAATTGACAATGACCTAATGAGAAAGCCATCACAAACTTTAAACTATTTTCAAATTCATTAAATTCAAGCACTTAAATGATACTATTATGTTGCTTGAATAGTTTATTAGCACCTAAATATTTAAATTCTGTTACTGTTTATATTCAGTGTGTGGAATTCGGTAGCAATTGGCAGGACATGCTGCAGTAGTACATGATGCCATGGATTCTTCATGTTACATGCTTATAAATTAACTCATTGCTAATTTCTCCTTCTTAGCAAGTCTGCAATTTGTAGTAAACTGATAGCTCATAGTAATTCTAAATCTTGTTTAAATGCTTTTCAATGAGCTGTTTTAGCCTTACCCTATTAATCTTGATTTAGAAGCAAGCTTCTTTTTGTTTTCTTTTAGATCTTTATTTAGGAATATATTTCTGTGTAAATCAGCTGAAGTATTGTAGTGCTTTTTTAATTTGAAGTAGTTTTTGAGCTGTGGAGGGAAAAACTCCATGTCCATTAGTTAATGATACCAGAGTACTTGAAAGGAACTAAGTGCTGACACCATCACAGTTCCAAGCAAGAAGTCTGGATGACATGCCCTTCATTCCAGAAACTAAACAAGAATCTTGTTTGGAATAGAATTCTGTTACAATTTGCACATGTCAGTAAATTAAGCATTTGTGGTGGCCCTGGATTAGTCTGAATGGTGAAGAATGTGTCAACAGTGCTATGTTAGAGTAGGTGAGTTCACATGTACATGACTTCTGTAGTTCTTTTTTCCAAAGTGCACAGGTGGCTTTTGTTTGTCTCAGGCTGAAATAATAAAATTTTTCCTAGGCCAAATACCATTTTATAATGTATTCCATTTTGTAGGTGTCTCTAACTTCCCAACAGAGCAGACTTAGTTCTTCTTGCTGTAAACATTTTTTAAAAACAAGAAGTACCTAATTAAAAAAAAAAAGCATAAATAATAGAAGAAATAAAGACTTGTGAGAAACTGTGTATTTTGATTTTTTTGAGGTTAGAAGCTGAAACATGTTTAGGTGCTTATCCTACTCTCTGTATTCACTTTGTCTTCAGTTATCTCTTTCTTAGATCCATGATGTTACCAGCTTTGATTTCTTTCAGTGTCCAGTTTGTCTTTGACTGGGTTCTTACCACAAGCCTGCTGTCTCTAGCTTGGGTAATGTACTTCTTCTAAGATGACACCTGGTATTAATCTCAGTTCTCTGCAATGTAAACTTATATTACCCTTGGTTGTTACTAGGTATAGGTAGGTATGATTTGGAGAAGAGGCTGAAAAAAACAAACCTAAGGATGAAATAAGGAAAAAAGAAATCATAGAAGCTGAAATGAGGAAGAGGAAGCCTTTTAATATTAAGTATTTATCCAAAGAGCTACCTGTATATTTTCCTCAACATAAGCTTTGGACTTCTAGGAGTGTCAGCATTTTCTTGAACATTCAAACTCACATTTTCTTAAATGGAGATGTGTAGTAGTGTGTTGTAGTCTTACATATCCTTCTGAAACCAATGTAAAAGAAAAAGCTCCAGATTACTGGCCTGCTTCTAATAGTGACTAATATTTACTTTTTTATTTCAACCTTTCAGGGCTTTCAGTTCTCAATGCAATGTTTTTTGCAGTTACTGCTCCCAGAATATTCCTCCCTTATTCTTTCAGGCATGGTTTGCAATGTTTACCTTCAGATGTGTTTTGCCAAGTCAGAAGGAGATCTCTTAGGGAATCATTCAGTATTCATCAGAAAGTATTTTAGATCCAAATTGACAAAAGGATCCAGGGGCTCTGAGATCTACTCCCTCAGCCCCTGTTAGCACCACACTTAAGTTGCTGTTCCAGCAGTAGCTTGCCAGAACATTGTGATCCACTGCTAATTATAAAGTATTTGATTATCAGGCAATACTAACTGCTGTCCTACTAAAATAAGTCTCTCTGGTGGTGATATTTTTTCAACTAAATCTTTGATTCTTTAATTTTTTTTTTTATAGTAAGATTGTTTGACAAGATCTACATTCCCTAAAATCTTAATGACTGGAATTAGTGTTCTTAATATAGAATTTTTCTCTCCACCTTTCTAAGTATTTTCCTTCAGTTGTCAGGTGAAACTGTCCTCACTTAAATAGGTGGACTTATTTACTCTTCTTAAATTTTGGCACAGTGTTGTTAATCTGGTTTTTGTTTTAATTCTCATCAGCATGGCTAGATGAAAAATTAATTTGCCTCCACATTTATTCTTAGTTCTTTTAACTCTTGAATATAAGTTGTGGACTCTGTTGGATTAGAAGCATTTTTTTTTCATTTAAATATTCAGTATGCTTCTCTGCTCTAAGTAGGGAAATGCTTTGTTGTACTAATATAATCTTGCTTTTTTAGATTAAGAAGACAATTACTGCATGATTTTTCCTATTCTGTTTCATCAGTAACAATTTTCCATTTCTGTCTAGTAGCAGGCTTGTTTCCATGTTATCCTTTGGTTTTGATATACTTTAAAAAAGTTGGTTTGTATCACACTCTGTGACTTTTTCATTCTACTTCTCCTTTCAGCTTGTTGGACTTTATAATTTCTCCTTTCTTTTAATTTTTCTTAGTAATTTCTTGTTGTGTCACGTATTTAACTCATGATCCTGAATAGGCTTTCAGAGTTGCTCTCAGCTGGAAAATGATTTGATTTTATTTTTGCTATACAAACATTCAATTCTTAACTCTCATTGACACCTTTGGTGTATAAATCATTCTTGTGTTCAGCTTAACTGAACTATGGGAGATTAGCCCTTCATAACTGTGAAATAAAATATGTGATGTCCTGATTCTGTCCTGATTCTGTTCTTATGGAATTTAATCACAGATTCCTAGACATAAGCTATTTTCAGTGACAGTTTCATCTTTAATTTTACTTCATTATAACAGCTGTTGTGTAGTTGTGCTTCTGTTGTGCTGGAAAATCTGTCATTCTGGTTTGAACAAAAACCAAAAATATTACAACCAATTGCTCAAACCCAGTAACTTGATGTTTTCTGACAAATTTTTCATTAATTTGAAGCTTGCTCTTTTCCCTAGTTAGAATTTATGATTTCTACTAACCATCCAGAAGCTTCCATAAACAACCTTTGTAGCTTAAGATTTACCATACACATCTGTATTTTTGAATGATTATTGATTTTTTTCCTTCTGATTCACTGTCTTATCTTTCCTGGGCAGATTATGTGCACTAAGGTAGACTGTTTTCCTTCATATTAATAGAATATGCTTAATTTAACTGAATTTTATCAGGCTACAGTTTAATGAGAATCTCAAATACCACTTGTTATCTTCTTGCTTAGTTCTGATTGGCACTTGATATGTCTTCGACATTTTTGAATCATGTGGCTCCAAATTGTCTTTATTAACCCGTTACTTTAAATACCCTCTTTGGAATAAGGCAGTTTGATGTCATGTAGTTTGCTCCAATTAATACTGTTTTGATTTGATAAATTCCCACAGAATAGTTGTGTGAATTGGAATGGAGCTGGAAAGTCTTTATTGGTACCAGTAAGCTGATGGTTCTTTTCATCTGCTTGAATATTTACTAAGATGTATTTTTTGGTGTCTCTCTATTTAGTTCATGTTCTGCTTATTTTTTAATATGCTTACCTCTCCTCCACCCTGAGTATTACAAGAATTATTCTGTAAAAGTTCCTGTGATTATTTATCTTAAAGTTTCTGTCTCCTGTTCTATTTTGGCTGTTCATTCTAACAGGCTCCTTCCAACATACATGCCTTCTGCTTTCTTCCTACACTGCCTGTGAATTTATATCTGATTTATAAACATTCAGATGCAAAGAAGCATTTCTAGTTGGGAAGAGTAAATTTGCTAAAGACAAAGGGCATGCTAAATTTACAGATTCTGTGACATTCTACAATTTAGTAAAGTTTGGTACTTTCCATGAAGTGAGCTGCATTGCTGAATCTAAATCTTGTGTTAGAATTTACCAAATAGTCAAGAATGCATTTTTCTGTTAATAAAACTAAAAGTCTTTGAAATCTTTTATACCTGTTTTACTTTGAAAATGTTAGAAGCAAGAATTTTAAAAATGTGAACCTGTTGTGAGTTGTGTCCTGTGTTTTAGTGTCCACTTATTTTTCTGACTTTGATGGGAAAAAATGGAAACTTGCTCTGCAGTGGCAGTTTAAGATTTTCTTGGCATTGAAGATAAACTTGAGTTTTTGTTAATATAACGAGGAAAAAATCAAGTATTTTATATTGTGTGTATTTCACTCTTGAAATTTATCACAGTATGGCTTGGTCCTGAGTTTGCTTCTTATCCTAGAAAAATTAAGATCTTGTTTACTACCTATATGCACGTATTAGAATTTGTACAACAAGCTGGAACAAAACTCTGCTACAGAAACCCAGAATTTTTCAAGGGACCAAAATGATAAACATCAGAGCTTTCATGTTCTAGTATTTATTAGGAGCCTTTAAATAAAGAGAGATTTCAAGCATTTACAAAAAGGTGTATCTTGATAAGCTGTGATTAATAGCTCTGAAGGATCAAAAATTAGTTCCAAACACAATATTCATAACTTTTTCTGAAGTCAAATGTATTTTTGAAAACTCTCCAAAAGATCATGCATTTACCAACTTTAGGAAAGGACACTTCTGTAATTGCAATGTGTCCTTTCAATAATTCTCAACAGGTTATTGTTCCTTTCCTCAGAATTGAAGGTACTTAAAGGCTGTTAAATATTGTCATGTATATGCACAAGAAATTCTCTGCAGTGGAAAGTAAGTTGGGCTTAAACTTTTAACACAGAATGGGGAAATTTTCACATTTTTAATTGTGGAATTTTTTAAATGTACTGTTAGTCTAGTTCTGAATCTGTGGTGCTTCTGGTTGTCTGTCTTCTATTGCAGTGATATACAGATATGTTGGTATTGCAGAAATCTGTGGAAGTGATATAACCAGTTAAACATAAATCAGTATTTAATGGAAGTGTGGGTGGGCAAAATGAGGTTATTTTGTTAAAGACTGGCCTTTTAAAATTATAGGATCATTTTGTGGTGACAGTATTGTTAACATGAGAAGTCAGACTAGCTAGTGGTTTGTTCTATGTTGTTTTACATTATCTTTAAAAATGTATGTGTTTCAGAGCAATTCATGATGTTAAAGCCACAGACATGGGAATGAGCAAAGTGAGATTCAAGGCAGAAGTAGACTTTGATGGACGTGTTGTTACTCGGTCTTACCTGGAAAAACAAGATATTGAACAGCTGCTACAAGTATGTAGAAAAAATTGCTTTTGTAACCCCCAATATGTGATACCTACTCTCCAATTTCAAGTACCTCTAAACCCAAGACTTGAAAGTAGATGAGATACATTTCACTTCTTCCTTTGAAGGGTTGCAGATGTTCTTGCTTTGTGTTAGTGTTTTAAATGTACTTTGAGAGATCTGTATTATGTGCTGGTGAAGAAGACCTACTTTTGGCCTGAGAAGGGGGAAGGCAGATTTTTTTTAACTCATTACCCTTGAAATTGGTTCATGTGATCAGAGCCAGGTGCTAATAATGCCAAGGTTGTGCATTTGCTCCCTGCACTGGCCATTCATATAAGTGTTGGAGTCAATAACCCTTGTGTGTCACTTCCACTCTCAATATTCTATCATTCTGTGATTTTTTGGTTAGAAAATGCAAATCTGTAAAAAAAAAAAAATTGGTGAGAACATAATTATTCCAATACATTTATTGAATTACAAGATCTGCGGTTAAAACTAGAAGCTTGTCATCTGCAAACAGGCATCTGTTTTGAGAGAGCCATTTGCCCTGGGTGTTGGTGGTGCTGTGCTGGGGTTTACAGGTCCAGCTGTTCAGACTTGGTGTGAATATGGATTGCCTGCATTATAATTTAGCATTTTGATAATGTTTAAGAATTAATTATCTTTAGTAAGTGTCAGTCTCTGATTTTAGTATAGTTCAGAGTAGCTTTTATTAAGCTCTCTTTTCAAGACAGAACGAATTCTCTGCTGTAGTCTATATCGCAAAATTATGGAATATGAAAAAAATAACTATTTATCTAAACTAAAAGGAGAGCTTTAAGTGAGCAAAATGTTTTGACAAAACAATGTTTGTGTTTTCACTGGTAACTTTCTTATGAGCATTTGTTTACAAAATTTCTTTTCTACCCTTTCAAAATGAAATATAGGTATCTGCATTTTGTCTGTCAAATAAGCATGCCTTAGAAGTTATGTTTACCTTTAAATTTTACTTTATAATTTTTAAAATCATTAAGTCAGTATCCCAGTTTTAAAATCCTGTTAATGTCAAAATAAGAATTAGGAATATATATGTATAGTGCAATATCTGATCTATTCATCTGCAGGACTTCAATTTAATACATTTTGAGAGGAAAAGTGCTATCAGCTTTGTACCACTGAGGCACTGCAAGTTTGCCTGGTTTTATATTGTCAGTTGCTTTGCTGTTGCAGTTTTAATACACTAGTCTTCTTTTCATGGCTTTGTTAGCTTTTATTCTTTACCTGCTATTCCCTTTGGCAATTGCATACAACCTCCACTAATTCTTACAATACCTCAAGTATTGTTGGGAAAGATCTTCCTGATTGATTCTAGGTTGGCAACTGCTTCTTTCACAGGTCATTATTGTTACATATGGTAACCTCATGTCAGCTATAAAAATGTCATTGAAGGATAGCTCCTTTCAGAAGGCTTCAGCCATCTGAAGTCAGAGGCAGACAGTGTGCTTGCCTTTTGACCTATACTTTTTCAAACAAGCAGCTCATTCAACTAGCACTGCTGTCAACATTATTCTTTCTACAGTTGTGAAGTATTTGTTGAAATGCTGTCATTTAGATTACCTTGGTGTTTTTCTTGTTAGACTTGCTGTGATTGTAGCCATGGGTTATTGTGGTTGAGGTATGTTTTAAGCTTGCTCAATTCATTATTCTTCTTCAGTATTGGAGTAGTGAGAAGGGAAGAGAAGTTGCTGTCATGCACTTGTATGTACAAGAAAAATAAGTTGTTTCATAGTTTGTCTTTTTGCAATAACATATTTATCCTAAACATACTTCAGCTGAGATAAACTACAGGACAAATGGCTTCCAGACAGGTTGGTGTGAGACCTCTAAGGAAAGCTCATGGCTTTAAACTGAAAGGTGATGGACATAAAGGAGATAAAAGAAAAAACTTTACTGAGGTGGCCAGGGTGCTGAGACAGTGGACCAGGTTGCCTAGAGAAGTTGTGGATGCCCCATCCCTGGAGTTGTTTAGAGCTGGGTTGGATAGGGCCCTGAGTAACCTGGTGTAGCAGAAAGTGTCCCTGCCCATGGCAGTGGGGGAACAACTAGGTGATCTTTAAGGACCTTTCTGACCCAAACCATGGTGTCATTCTATGGCAGTACTGTAGTACCTGCTTTGGTGCTGCTGATGTCTGTAGTTTTTTTTGGAGAGTGGAGTTTAAAATCCTGT
The DNA here is from genome assembly GCF_027887145.1 of Ammospiza caudacuta. Taxonomy (NCBI): domain Eukaryota; kingdom Metazoa; phylum Chordata; class Aves; order Passeriformes; family Passerellidae; genus Ammospiza; species Ammospiza caudacuta. Next base: position 54,228,297 of record NC_080596.1, on the reverse strand, counting down.
CTTCCTTAATCTCATTCCTTCCCTTTTTTATGCTGTTGGTCTCTTAGTCTGGCTTCCCATCATCTGTCTTCAAGTTTCTGATATTATGGAGGAGTCATATTTACAGCAGTATTTGTCATAATCCCTGTGGACTTTCAGATGGGTTGGTAATGTAATGCCCAGAGAAAACAATGTAATGGAATAGCAAGAATGTAGAAAATGGAGGAAGAATACACAGGGGTACCCTGCTCTGCCTTGCTGTGAGGAATACCTCAGAAATTTCTGGAAAATGAAAGAAATTCTCTAAACTTATTTGGAAACTTAAGGATGAAATCAATTGAAGATAGAAGAAGGTTTTGTATTAAATGCAGGTGTAATGACAGAGCCAGCTGTTTTCATCAACTAGATGCTACTCTTCTGGGTCTTTGAGACACAAGAACAGATGATGTTTTGAGAGTAAATGGCAAAAGATGAAGTGTTTTGTTTAGGTTTTTTTTCCTCCCTCTTGAAATATGTCAAGACCCTCTGGAGTGTTATTCCTTTATTTTCTTTTCCTCATCTCAATCTCTTAAATTTAATTTCTTCCTAGGAAATTCAGCAAGTGAAAACCCTTGAAGAATTAGAAGCCTTTATGCTTAAGCACGGTGAGAATATCGTTGACACGCTGGGAGCTGAAGTAGACAGACTTGAGAAGGACCTGAAGGTAAATTTAACTGCTTATTAGTGAGTGCTTATTCTGTGATTTATTTTAAACAAAATCTCTGCATCTACTTTCTGGGATTTAATTTGGAAATATGAGAGAGGGAAGGAAGTTGATGTTACAAATGCAGATTTTCCTCTGTAGTATTATTATCTAAGTTCTGGCCACCAGCAAATCCTTACTTTGCCACTGATCCATTTATTAAATTTTTTGTTCCATTTCATACCAACATAGAAAAAATTTTCATTCAATAGACCTGAATGTGTCTTTTTTACTGTATTCTCAGAATGCTAGACTACTTATAGGCTGTTGAAGTCTGTTTTGGCTGGCTGTAAAAAAGAATTTTTTTTAAACTCATTCTTAGAACTGCATCAAGTATTTCTCTGTGATGGGACTGCTACTCAACATCTTTGACTCTTGTTGAAGCTGTACAGTGTTTATTTTACTTTACAAAAGCCTCTCAGCTTTATATTTTTTATTATATTATGCTTTATATTATCTCAGTCTTACATTTTTTTTCACTATGCAGTTTAAATATTCTCTGGCTGATGCAAGAAATGGTTGTTCCCATTTTTGATTTTCTAAGTGTATTGGGGCTGTCAGTCTTACCTTCTTGGTATGAATTCAGAGCTTCAAGTATACTGACCCCCAGATAAATGCAGTCCTGCCATGACTGTTCCTTCTGGCCATGAGACACTACTCAAGAGCATGTCTGTCCTTGCTTGTTATATTTCATGAATATTCTAGTTTAAGTTTCTATCCTTAGGGTTGTCCTGTTCAAGAATCAAAATATTATTTTTGAACTTAATTGCATCATCTGAATCAGTTCTTCATGCATGGTTTTTGAGGAGCGGGATCATGCCTAAATTTTTTATAAACATGGATACTGCTTTTTGGTATAGGCATATATAAATATATAATATATATATATAGTGGTTATGTTGGTATTGAATATATTAATAAATATACTAGTCAGGTTCACATGCTGGATGTCTTTGAAGTCGTGACTTTCTCATGGATTGTACAATTCATGTAATGGTGATAACATATTTCTATAATATCATAAAATGCATATTTCTTAATAGAAACAGTGTTCTGAATCTTTATAAATAGCTTCATGGCAGAGAACAAATTATTTCAGCAATCTTACCCATTGTTCAGGAAAGCATCTGTTAAAACTTTAAGAAAGTGAGATATTTATTTACATGTATATCTGAACAGTTTATATAAAACTCTACTGCCTTGTTAAAATTGAGAGCTCCTCCATATTTCATAAAGCATAAGAACTAATTTATCCATGATGTTGAAAAGTATTTTTCAAATAAAAAGATGACTTAGCCTTCCAAAAGGCTAAGCCTTATAATATGGACAATGTTTATTGAAACTCTTCCTCATTTTAAAATAGTCCCAATGTTACCCAAAAAGGAAATTTGTTATCCAGTTGACAATATCATACCAGAAACACATTACTTGTAACCATGTGCAAAATTGCATTTGAAAATTTTCAATTCATTGTTTTTAAATTTTATTTCAGCAACGAAATCCTGATGTTCGTCATGTGGATTTGGAGATACTGTAGACTTGAACAGGAGAAGTCTCCAGGTTGCTGCCCTTGTGGGAAGAAGTGACATGAAGGGCTGCAGAGCTTCTGGGATTGCAGAACCTCAGCACCATACCTCGCTTCCTTTGCCCTCAGCTTCCTGGACTCTTGGCACTGCTTCTGTTTCTGGAAGAGCGCTAGACTTGCAGACAAAAATTTCCATGGAAAAATCAGTTTCAAAAAGCTACTTGAGTTAAATTCCACAGGAGAGTCTGTCCAAGAATATTTACTGTGATTCAGAGCTTACAACCTAACAACCAGGCTTAGTTAGGCAAGTACAGCTGCCTGAAACTATTCAACACATGTAGTTTTCTGTTTGTGTCCCTTTTGCAGTCTGTTTGCACTTCTTTAGTTTCTTTCAAGATATCATTAAAGGTTCTTGGGAGATATTAAGATTAGATAGGAAGAGTTTGTTCCAGTGGAACCTGCCAACCTTAAATTGTAATTTTTCAACTGTGTGATTGTTTCACAGTTTTTCTTTTCTATGAGATAAATTGTTTCATATGGGCGCTGGCCTTATCTCAATGACCATGACCTGGAAACTTTTTTTTTGCCACCATTATTACTGCACTTGAGGAAAATGAGGCTTTTCACCTGAGAGGAGCCAGCTGGATGGTTTAGCCAGAGTACATTGAGTTACTGTGAAAAATTACTGTGTACAAATTTTGGTGCATTTCCTCTCTTTAAATTTTGGGTTTTTTTCCCTACTTTAACATTTGTTTTCTTTTTTGTAAATATCTTCAGATGTGATCTGGGAGATATTTATGGTAGTGCTTATTAAAAGTTACCTGGCATTTTTGGCTTTTTATATTTTAATAGACTCTGTTGCCAGATATGGGCTTTGCTAGAAGATATGAGAGATGTAGCTGGAATATATAATAGTAAAAAATGATCTATTTATAATTAAATGAATGAATACATTGTATTTTTAATTTATTTGCCTTTAGATATTACCTGAATTCAAAACCACTTCCTCTGAATTTTTGTATAACTTGACCTTGCTTGTTTGGGAAAGTAGAGTAATTCTATCAGTGGTCCTCAACAATCCAGAGATAAGTGATTAGTTTATAACTTGGAAATGTGAAATTCTAGAGCTGTGTACAATTGTCTCAAGGCTTTCTGCAGTAGGTACTCAAGTTGTATCAGATTCTTTGAGACCCAGTCTTTATTCATAAGGCCATGAGTACTGAACATGTGGGTTGAAATATAAGTGAAATAACCGTATTTAAGTAGCACTGAGGAAAAGTCTTTATGCACTTTAATGTAAAATAAGATTTACTCATGCATGACAGGTGGCAATAAGACCATCCTGGTAACTCAGTTGCTTAGTAATGGCTGAATTGCTGAAAGAAGAAATGTTGATATGAAACAAAAGTCTTCAAAAATCAATTTAAGATTATATTATAAGCGTTGCAGCAAATAATTGTGGAGACCAATATGTACAGATTTGACTAAAAGCATTTTAGAATTTTTTTTTTCATACTAGGTGTCACTTTACCAGTGAACAATGAGAGTTTAAAATAACATGCCTTTTTGACAACTGCAAAGCACTTTGCATGCTGGTTGTTTTAAGTAGAAAAACATTCCAGAGTTAAGTTACAGATGGGGCTTCACATACAGTAATTGTGGGTGAAAGGATCTTCTTGGTACCCTTTTCCATAATCCCTATCCACTAGTGGCTTCTTTATAGCATATTACCTTATGATGGCTAATTCAAAAGAAGGCTTACTTTATCTGGTTTTCTCCTATTGCAAAACTAGTTAGTATATTTAGGCCTGATGATTTAAAATGCAGTTTAAAGGTAATTTGGAAGTCTCCCATATCAAATAAATAAGGCATATTTTTAGCACATTATAAATAATTTACCTTTCCCCTCACCCTTCTATGTAAAATTCATCTCATCTCAGTGTGCACTCTCCTGGTATTAGTCTTATTCATGAAGAGCACTGGAATCTGGTAATGCATAACCTGTTTTCTTCTCCCTGGAATATTTATATGCATTTTGAATTTGAATAAATATATTAATAAACCAGATATTTCAGAAATCAAAAACCTGAAAAGAAGTAAAACTGGGAAAATGTTCTTCCTGCCGAGGTTAGTGAAGACAGCCAATGTGATCCAAGTGGTTTGCATGCTGGAGTTACTGATGAATGAGTAGTGTCAGTGGGCAGAACTTACCCTGCAAGCTTAGTAAACGTTGTCTCAATAGCAAAGTGTTCCTGTATCATTTTCAAGAGGAGGTATGAGCTTATATTCTTACAAGACATCTGCTCCAAAAGCCTATTAAAATGCTTTTTTTTTTTATTCATTGGAGGTGTAATTCATCTGAATTTTGACCTTAGTTTCCTTATTTGAGTCAGAAGAATACCCATTCACCCCTTTTGTTTATATTCAAGAAAGAATTGAGTTAATTGTATCCTAGTTTGCTGATTATAGCATCACCATGTGTTAAAGTCAAGATGCCAGGACTTGAGTGTTTTTGGGTACATTACTGTTGACCAGTCTCTGTAAAAGTGACCTGGATGGTGATGTACTACAAAAAGGCAGGCAGACTGGTTTTGGCAGTACCTTGGAAGTTTACATGTCATGCAGTTGGATGGAAGTGCTGATTCATTGAGCCTCCCAGGTTCAAAGAGAATAGTAATTCCAAGCTGTTACATTTTAATTTATATGTTAAAATTCTCAAATTGTTTTTAACAGATATGACACTTCTACTGGTTTTTTTCTTTAACTGCCGTTATAGTCAAAACTTTGAGGTCATGTGGGTCCACTACTTAGTTTACTTTTATTTTAATGTTTTTTGAGGAAAATAATTAGCTAATAAATTTACATTTACACTATGGAGTCCTCAGATTAAAGAACTGTACATGTGTGGAGGAGTGAATTTTTCTTTATCACAAATAAAATTACAAAGTAGGTTTTTTTACAGAGTTTAAGGACAATAAGTGAGGATTTACCTAACAATAAAGTTATATCCTAGGATTTTTTCCATTAAGGTGTGGTGTTTTAAAATAATTTATTTCTGTAGACTGCCCTTGCAGGTTCTATTTTTTCAAGTTTTGTTCAAAGTATGGCTGCCCTCCCTCTCTGCTTTGTGGAAGATTCTTACATGCTGTGCAGTGACTCATGATTCTCTAAAACTTGCAATGTTTTAGAAACTTGTCTTAGTGTTCCAATATACTGAATGATCTGAATGTATTTGAAGTCCAAGTTGGCTGGATACTAATAATGCATTTTTCTATAGAGTTTTTTTTTTCTGTAAAGGATAAAAATTTGAAGTGATTTTCTTTCCCCGAGCAATGAACTTCAAGTCTAAATTGTCTCCATTATACACCGGAAATTAAGCATTTGGTGTGGTGTCCCTTTCCCCCTCCCCTTTTAAAGCATTTATGAAGGATACAGTGCTAGTAGTGAACACCCCAGTGGATTACTGTGTTACAGGGACTGCTTGGTGATTTGTGTTCTGGTCCAGAAGTACTGGGGGGATCACATTTTTACAAGGACATGTTTACATTCTTTATTCCCTGTGACTTATCCTTGAACTGAGGGCTTTTTACACTCTATTTTTTCCTTCCTTGAATTCCCACACAGATTTTATTGTTTTTTTAAAAGTGACTCTTACTTTTTGAGGAAGAAGCTATTCTGAACATCTTATGTTTTTAAAAGCAGGGGTGGATTCTACTCTTGGTCTGTGAATTTTGTACTGTACTTCATGTTCATTAATAGTTAAGAATAGTGATTACTGCTTTGAAAGCTACAAACCATGTTAGCCATAACCAAGTTTTCTGATCCTGTCAGATTCTTTTTTATCAGTGTCTGGAGACTCATTTTTTGAGAGATTTCTACTGTCCCCTCTTTGATAAAAGGAGAGTACAGGAATATTTTTAGGTATGTTTTGTCTATTATACATTGATTGCAGTCCTGTGTCCTCCTTATTTGTAATAATTTTAGCTGTTTTTTCTTTTTTTCTGTATCAAAAAAATATGCATTATAGAAGTATCTCTAATAGTGATGAGTACATCAAATACAATCTTCATGCAAAGAGTTTTCATGACCTTGTCTATTCAAAGTATGGCAGTTTTTGAAAATTATCAATTAAGTAATCCTTTTTCTAAACTTAACTTAGATGTTTTCCTTAGAGAGGAAACCAGAGCACCATATTGTTTAAGATTTGAAAAAAAAAAAGTTTCCTTTTATGATCACATGTTTTTGAGGCATTTTGGCATGGTAGAACAATTGATGACTATTGACTCCTGTACAAAACCTGCCCTTCTGTGCATACCTAAAGGCTTAAAGAAGTGAGTATAAAATTACAGTGTGCTTTTTCCCTTCTAGCTTAAGTATTGTGCTGCTTCTATTATTGTTGTCTCTGAATAGAGAGTACCACTAACATCTCTCTTGCAGTTCACCTGCATAATGTAAACGAGAAGTTGAGGTGTACCAAAAAGACTTGTTTTTAATAGAGGGTTTGCATAGCTTAAATGATTTTTTCTTTCTTTTTAGTGGGACACAAATCATTGAGATCAAAAGTAGACTGTATTACATAAAAAAAGAAATAGGAATCCAGACTCTAAAGCACAGTAGTTTGATTTTTGAAATGTATGTCCTTTGAGGAAAATAAAACAGAAGCTTTAAGTGGATATATGGTCTATAGAAGCTGCAGTCAGTCAGGCTTTGCTGAAGCCGAAGAAATTAAACTAAAAGTATATGATTAAAAGAAAAGAATCCAAGGAAGGAAAAGACCCAAGACATTGAGCACCTGGAAATAAAAAAGGATGAAAATCATCTAAAAAACTTATCCAGAAATAAGAAGTAATGATTGGAGAAGAAAAGAACAGTAAGAAATGATATTTTATTAGAATGTATAAAACTAGGTAGGATGATGTTTTCTTTCTTTTACCAATATTCTGATAGTTGAGTAATTCCCCCAGCAAAAGCTCTTTTTTCCTATACTGAAAATCAGAGCCTCTAACTATGTCCTGATATGGTATTCAGCCTTGCAGGTACAAACCTATTTGTCCCCTGAAAGCTGCTAAGGGTGATGTTGTAATCTCAGTTTTTGTTGGTGAGGTATGTGTTTTGTAAGTGGAGGGTGAGTAATGTTATTTGTGGAAGTGGGAGCTGGAGTGAATTAAAGAGAAAATTAATTGATTCTTTTAGACAGAAGATGACTGAAGCACCATACTGAATGTGCTGTGGGAAAATGCTTTGTTCTAAGGTCTGCAGTATCCTTGCAGTGGACTGTAGTCATTGATGAATACCTTAGTCTTTATTTTTCAATTTGCTGAGATGTCTATGGATAATTGAATCACATTCTGAAAAGGAGATAAAACATTCAAAATGTAATGTGAAAAGGATGTATGTTTTTAAATACCACAGACACTATAGCACATTAAAATAGATAGGCAGAAAATATTCTGCATTATGTAGGGCGCTTGTGGACATTTTTTTTCCTGTGTAAATCAAAGCCACCAATTAAAATGAAAGGTGGTGGTTACTTTTTAGAAGTGTTACACTAACAGCAAGCCCAGTCAAATTTTTGTATAGCCAGCATTCAAAGTTCTGTTCTAGGGAAGAGATGCCTGTTAAAATAGTGGAGTACAGATCCATAATCTAGCATAAATTTGGTTTTTGTAATCTAAATTTAGACTGTGTTTAAAACTTTTGAGGTTGTGATCAGCTGCTTCAAATCTGAAGTCAGAAGAAAAAAGCCATGATGTGTAAATTATGTAATATAAAAGGGATTTTTTAAGTTTCTCTTCAAATTAAATATGCTGAAAGACTGTGTGAAAAGTGTTGGAAAAATGCCTAAACTGTTTGGAAAGCATTTTGGCTATTGCCAAGATGGTATTAAATTTGAAAGTCAACAGTGAGGATTTTTCACTTGTGGTAGAGGTTTCAAAGGACAATGTCAAAGTCAAAATCCATTTTTCCATTTTGCAGTCTTTTAATCAGATTCACCAGCCCCCTCCCCTCCCCATGCCTTGCATTTTGTGTATTGGCTTTTTCATTCTGTGTCTTGGTTACTCCTTATTAGTATGGGGAAATCATTTTGATTTGTGAGGTGTAGACATTGGAATAATTACCTGCATATGTTCTTTGTTTTGTAATTATACTTGAATTCAGTACATTCTGTATCGTGGCTGGAAGTTGTAATTACTCAGTAAAATGTTACATAGCCAGTAAGGGTCGTGTTCTGTTAATTTAAGCAATTTTATATGTATTGGAAAAATAAGCAATAACACTGGCTTTAGGCAGCTGATGGTTTGCTGTGTTTCTGAATTCCAATTGCATATAACTATGTTTTATGGATGCCAAACAAAAGAAAGGTTCTGTCCATCTATGTGTGCTAGTTATTGACTCTGCCTTCACAACGCTGGCACACACTGTTCAATAGCATGTGGCTGGTGAGGGAGCAACATGCCCAGGCTGGCCAAGCTCTGTGTTTGTTCTCTGAACCTCACTGGCAGCTCTGCCTTTCATCCTGTTCACTCCCTGCCCTCAAAGAGGATGATCCCTTCCCCAGTGCTGGGACAGCTCTTTCTGCCTGGCTCAGAGGCCCCACTGGCACTGGCTCTGGTTGGACTGCCTGTCCTGATCCAGGTGTGAGGATGATGTGAAAAAAAGTAGCACTACAGATGGGTGGCATGTCTGTGTATAGCCAAGGGTGTGAAGAATTCCTTGAAGAGGTTAGATTTATGTGTTAGGCTTGCATAGTAACCATAGTTTCGCAATCCCAGCAAAGCTGTCCAAGCCTCTTAAGAAAAAGCTTGAAATTAGTCAGCTTAGAAAGGATTTAATGTACTGTCTGGTACACTTAAGTGCCACTTTTTATCACTAATACCAATAAAACTGCTTATTTATCCAGTTATGGGAAGAACTGCTTCTAATTGGGCTAAAAATAATTATGTGGTTGGAAAGAAGAGTCAAAAATGTCAGAAATCTGGCTGAGGAAGTAGAGAAACTTGAAAAATTGGTTTTTGTCTGTATTAGTATCAGATATCAGAAATAAAGTGGTCAAGTAACATATTGCAGGAAAGATTTTGGCTATGCACTGTATGTCCCTATTGCTAAAGATGCTTAATTTCATAGTTTAGAGACACCCCTTCTCAAGGGAAGTTTGTTGGTTTCGTATGGTTTTGTTGTGTTCGCTTTTTTTTCTCTAATGAACAAAATGACACAAGATCCATCTGAGCAGAGAAGTGACAGACTTGAGACCTCATCTCTTGTCTATTTGAGGGCTGTCTTTGGGCTATTGAAATAACCAAGCAAGTGGTCTCAGCCACTTAGAAAGAGGGAGAGAGCTCTGTCATTTCATGTAATGTAATCTGGAATCTTCAAAATCCTTTCTTTATTTGCTGTCTGTGGCATTTATTGAAGGGCATTCCAAAAGAATTGTGTTAAATTGGGGGTAATGGGTTGAAGTGGGACCTTGCAGTCAGCTTGTTGAAGGTGATCTTAAAAGTCCTGTTCAAGAATGAGTTTTGTCTGTCTTTGCAAATATTTTATGAGGGACTTATTAAAGATCATGAAAAGTAAACCTTCCTTTAGTGTTTGGATTAAACTTTTTTTGAAAACCCTAGGAAAAGGTACATAGTTTCTGCTTTCACAGAAGTTGTGACAGCTCAGCTCCCAGTAAATTACGTGTATTGCTTTACCCAAGCTTTTTTGTGATTTTATTTTTTTTTTAAATTTAGACTTCAGTTCTGATGCTGAATTGGGGCTTAGTAAGATCTTTTCTAGGTTCTTTTTCTGACACCTGAGGTGACTGAAATGTTATTCATTGCTCTAGTGTAAACTGATACTCAGTGTTTTAGAGAAATATTTTTTTACCCCAAATACTGATTCAACAGCAGTTTGCTATTAAATCAGGCTACTCTGGAGACACAAAGCATTAAGTTTAGGCTTTAAATTTGAGGGTTCATTTTTCTCCAAGGCAGTCATAAATAAAATCCATCTTGAATTTGATGCACATAAAAATGCATTCATATATGAACCTCTGTCTCTGCATGTTGTAACTGTACATAGATATCTTTGGCTGCAGATTTGTACTCACTGATGTGTCTCATGAAAGACAACTTTCTCAGCATCTCAGCAAAAATAAAAATTAAATACTGTGAAAGAAGATGCTAATGAATGTGGACAACTTGGAAACCTTGAGGCAAGAAAGACTTTCCAGTAAGGCAGTGGCTTGAACCCATTCTGCTCCTTTCCCTTTATGCTGTGCACTGATTTCATTGGTTTTGACCTTTACTGCAGAATCTCAGTTTCCGGATAGTTCAAAACAAGGGTTATAGGTGTAGAAGACTAATTCCAAAATCTGTGTTCTGGGTTCTCCATCTGATGAGTTAGGTAATTGGACACTTCTGGATCATTGAGGGAGATGTGCAGTGGTACTCTGGCTAGCATGTGGTGGGTTTACAAATGTGCCAAGGTCAACTTTTTCCATGGAAATGTCTCAGCCTGGAACAATCTTCCTGATGCTGTAGGTGGGAAAGATAACCCAGGTGTTTCCTTGACATTCTGTTTGTCAAGAGACTGTGTTGGAACTTGCTGCTCTGCTTCTTTGGATTATCCTTTAGCAAATAATAATTCCCTCTTTCCATCAATAAGTAGTTCGGGTTTTGGCTGTTTGAGGTTTTCACATAATTTTGGAAGAAGAATTGCAGCTTTTCAATCACATTGCTACCAAGCATTTTTGAAAGGTTTAATTAGACTTTTTCTGCTCTACTATTGACCCTCTTCCTAAATGGGAACTAAATTTAATATTAACTTTTCTAATGAGAAACTACTTTGAGTCATTAGCAAAGCTGTTTCTTTCAATTTTCCTACAAAGACAACCTAGGTTGAGGCAATTACATCTGACAGATGATTGGGAAAGTTTAAAGCGTTTTTAAGGACAAAAGGGTTTTTTAGCTTTTTCCCAACATTGCTGTATAAGTTCATGTCAGACTTTCTTTCTCTCAATTTAGCTAATTAATCTGCTGGTGTGGCTTTTTTTTTTTCCCCTTAGTGTGATACATTTGCAGTAGAAGCTGCTTTTATGCTTCAAATGTTGAAGGGTCTGTGGAGGAAGGTGTTTGCATTCACAGGGCAAGGTCATATACTGAGATCTGCCAAGTATTGCAAGGGGCTCCTGGTGCAGCAGGGAAGAGAGCTGCTTATGTATGAACTCACTAGGAAATAACCAAGACAGAGCCTCTGATTTAAACAGGCCTTAAGGAATGGTCAGGGCACATCAGTGGTGTTGGCTTGCTCTGTCAATAACTAAGGTTTATGTGATGATTTCCTGGAGCTGTATTCACACTTACCTTGTACTGAAGCCCTGGGGTACTGTTTGTAGTTACTGATGAGCATAAGTAAGTCAGGTAGGAAAAGATGAGTTCTTTTTGAGATAAGATGGTCTTTTGGGAATTATGTGAATGTTTCCAAACAGAAACTCACTTTGCAAATCAGTAGACATTGTATATTTGTCCATGCTGCCTGAGCTAGTGGCAGTCCACTGGCTTCAGTCAGTGCCTCAGCAGAGGGAAGGAGGCAGAGTGAACCCTGCCTAGCTGAACTCTTTGCAACATGAGTAATCTTATTAAAGTAACATTAGAAACACTTCAATAATATGAGCTTGCAGCTGAGCTTGTTCAAAGCAAATGAAGTAAAAACTAAATACCTGCATATGCATGAGGTTCAGTGTCTGACTTGGACCCCAAAGTTCTCTTCAGGGACATTTCGTGCCTCAGGAGAGACAGAACTGCCAGCATGGGCATGCTTCTGAGGGCACCAGCACTGCTGTACAGCAGGAGCACAGTTTAGCCATTGCCTTACCAGTATGTTTAACATGTATTTAGTGGAAGAGTGATAAAATGCAACATTACTGAATTACACTCCCCATCTGTGCTGCTTGTTCCACTGTAGTTACTTCCCAGGCCTGCTTCTTCCCCATCACAGGTACTTCTTCTGCACCCTTCTCTCTGCCTGCCCAGCCCCAGGCACTGCCTCTCATGCTTATCCCCTTCCATGCACCCTGCTGTTAGACCTAATCTCTCTTTTCAAGCTTCATAAACCCAATTGCTGCCTTTGGTCCCCTGCTTAGGTGCTCTTCTTCCCTGCCAGCCTTCCCTGCTGGGTTCCTGCCTGTACTGCTCCTTCACCCTGCTTGGTTTGCACACAGCCCATCCCTGTTCCCTCCTGCCGCCAGACCTACCCTCAGACATTTCCAGCCATTGCCCAAAAGTCTGGGAAGTCAAAGTTTTTCAGAGAGAAGCTAATTATAATTGTTTGCAGATGGATTAATGCAGGTTTTCTACCTCCATTTCTCAATTACCTGAAATTACTTTGGTGGAGAGATTAGAAAATAGTTCTCACTTATTGTGATCTTCACCAAAAAAAAGCAGCAGGCTGAAGCTCCTGACCTAGAAAATATTTGCCCAACCCCAGTTAATTTTGCAGCATTGCAGGCACTCAAAAGCACTGTTTTCTAATGGTACTGTTTGGTACCGTTATAAAATGTGTACCATTTATACACATGGTATATGTGTGTATATACCATACACATATACCATGGTATATATGTGTGTATACCATACATATACATGTGAATGGAAATAACCATTTCAGGTGGCTGACACCAGCCTGTGGGCTGGCCCTGGCTTCACAGCCCAGCAGCAGTGGTTTGCCATGGTGAATGTTTGTCACTGTAATTCCTCTACAAATTATCTGGAACCAGGATTTTCTAAAGCGTTTAAGAGAACAGGATACATTCAGCCATCACTGGATTCTGAATTAAAATGGGATTTAAACGTCACTTCTTCAAAATCCAGGTTTTAAGATTGTAGATGGGTACTTCTTTTTAATAGTCTTTCTATTTAACCAGCACATAAATCTATGTGGCTGTACATTGAGGTGAAAATGATTTATATGATATTCATACTTGAATTCTTCATAATCTTTTCCTGTGCTTTCTGGTGCTTCATACCAAACAAGCATTTAATGCAAAAGAAAATGCTCTAGCCCTTTACATAAATCTAAAACTTTTAATATCTATTTATAGTGAGACACAGGCATCATGGCTGTCACACTGACACAAGATTGCCTCTAGAGAAAGGAAGAGACAGGTTATCCAGAGACTAGCTTTTATTGTGCATTTTTTATGCAACAGAACAAATGGAACTGGAGGTATGTAGTAAAACCAATATTCAAATTAGAATTAACACCTGAAATAGTAAACTGTAGGTAACAAATGTCTTTATAATTAAAAATATTGACTGTTTAAAAAATTCTCTAAGATTTTATATTCTTTAAAAGAAATGTGTGTTGCCACATAGAAAACAATTCACACATCCTATAGAAATTGTCACAAAAACCTTACTAGTCTATATTACACTATGCACTTTTCTTTTGTACAATATCTGATAAAGGTCTATCCTTAATCTGTACTTACTCTACACAGTACATCATCATAAGAAAGTATTCATAGAATTAACTACACCATAACAATAAAAATATCAGGATTAATGTTCTTTTAAATCACAGTTTCTCCACAAATATTTGTCATAGAAAATATAGCGAAGGCATGTTGGCACAGATGGGCGTGTGGTGCTGCTACACAAAGTTTGAGAGAAGGCAGATACATAAATGACAGTAAGATTAAAGCCTATGGAAGGATAAGACAAGAATCTCTGTCCTCCTGGGACTTCCTGGAGTGACATGATAGATAGCAGTTTCCTTCTGTTGCTGGGAAGGGATGTGCTGGCTTACAAAGCACACTGCCTAAATATGGATATCTCCCTCTGCAAGGGCTTATGTGCTATCTATTATTTCAGGTCCCATATCTAACATATTGCAGATATTTAGATGCTTCAATATGTGTGAATTTATAACACCTAATGAACAAATTACTTGGAATAAGTTGTTGCGCAAGGTTTGGGATTTTTAAAATGAAATGTGTGGGCTAAGTAGCCATGATGGCAATTGAAAACAGACAACTGACAAAAGTTTTTATACTCTGTTATTTTAAAACAAAACATGAACAAAAATATGAGCCGGTGTCTGTTAATGCCTGTCTGTGACCATGATTCATGTCACTGGCCAGTGCACATAAGCAATTGAGGACGAAATTTTGTTCATAAAGAAAGGTCCAAATTTGCAAAGCCATTTCTACTGCCAAAGTGGCTTTCAGGATGAAATTATACTTTTGGTTGTTTTGCACAATGAGAGTAGAGGATTGTGAGTGGCTCCAGGATGCTGGCTATGCTTTTTACACTAAAAATAAAGCTAGGCTTACTAGTTATTTCAGCAAATCTTTCAGTTATTGAGAGGTCTGTCCAGTTCAGTAATTCTGTTCTGCGACTGCTATAAAGTGTTTATATCTTAAACATCATACAATTAAGCATCTGAAAGGAAACCATCACAATGTTTACAAAAATACAGCATGATACATATCGTTGTGGACAAATTTACAGTATAATGTTGACTCACACATTCTGACATGTTTTACCAAATAGTTCTGGCATGTGTCACCACATTAAACATAGACCAGCAAGACTTACACCATCTGAGCAATGTAACATCTTCTATTATAGTTCTTTTTAAAAAAGTGTAAGTTCAACACCGAAAAGCTACTATAGGATATCTGTACTGTGACATTTCTATACACTGAATTTCTCCTCCAGAGGCCACCATGTAGTGTGACTGCTCCAAGAAAGTCACCTCCTGTCTGTAATGAAGGAATGCTGTACTAAACCCCTTGGTCTAGAGAGCGACTAAACTTCTAGTTGACTTTAGGAAAAATAAATTAATTATATTGGGGCCAGTGAGTACCTTTCAACCCCTTTTCAAAAAAAAAAATCACCAAAATTAAAGTGAACTGAGAGGTATTGGACATTTGAGGGCCTAAAGCACACAGGGACTGAGCAAGGTGCTTTCTATGGCAGTGCATGGTGAGCCCATGTCCCAAGATGCCCCATGGGCCAGGAGAGACCTGTCACAGCCACAGGCAGAGGAGTGAGGATAGGAGGGGGCTCCTGTGTGGGTGAGCTGAGATTGCCCCAGCCCTGCAGCCAGGCTGGGCTCCAGGAGCACTGCACCCCAGAGAGCCCTTCCTGGCCTCTGAGAAAGGGACCAGTGCCTCCTGCCTTGCCTGGTGCAGGGGGAGAAGGTGGGGAAGGGGAGGAGAAGGCAAAGGAAGCCATCAGTAGCTACGCTTGTGGCTTGACAAGGTGTTGGGGAAAGCTGGGGGTGTATGAGAGATGCGTTCAGGAGAGCCAACGCTGATGAGGTAGCACTAAGGATGGCCAAAAGTGAAGTGAGATTTCTTCCCAAAAACAGCTCCCTCTACCTGCCAGAGGGGAAATGTTGCCTCAGGAAGTGCTGGTTCAGGCTGTGGAGGATGCCAACACTGGCCTGAGCGAGCACACCAAGGTAAGGAGACGGAAACACCCTGATGTGGAAAGGAAAGGGCATTGTTTCTTTGGCATTGCATGTTTCTGGTGTGGATCAATTTAGAAGGACAATGGACTCCTAAACATTCAAAACTTTTTTTGTGGATCAGCTTTTGTTTTTAAAGCTAGTATCTGCTTCCAATGTTGTGCACCATTGCAAATTCTGCTCCAACAGCTCTTTTCTTACAGCTCTCAGTCTGGATCTCATGTCTACCTACCACAGAACACTAAACCAGATTCTTCTGGCCCAACCCCTCCCTGAATGCAACATTGAGCAAAACCAGCACATTGCCTCACCTCTTTCAAGGAATGGATATAAAGCACAAATTAAAGTGAAAACAAGAAAAGGCAATTTAAAGCCTCTAAAGCTACATAATATGGCTGCAGAATAGGAACAGACAAAGGAAAATCTGTCTTCTGAAATGGCAATTTGTTTTTAGCAATCTTCTTTTAATGAAAACTGTCATGATCAACTCTAATCCTCTAGAAATCTAGATAAATATACTGTCTATCTGATATACAATGCAATTTTTTATCTGTTAGAAATGCCTGTTATTGTTCTGGGTCTTTGAAGGATTCTGCTGTTGATGAGTGCTGTTGTTTTACTCGGGAAGCTTAATTTCCTGACAGAGTTGGCTAAGAAAGTCCCTGGATTTTCTGTCTTGTGTTGTACTTTAAGGTAGCATTCATAGTTATGTTCTTTTCTGTTAGCAAATGGGAAACCACTCCTTTTTATTTCTCTTTTGAGTGTGCAGACTTGTGGAAATCTTCTAGTCAGGGAAAGCAAATAGCACCCAGCAGTTCCGAGTCTGGGCCTGGGATTGTTATCAGTAGGCTGAAGAGATAGTAGCTGCTGTTTCTTTAGACACTTCTATAGTTTTTAAATGACCTTTCCTCTACAACTGGATGAAATGGACTGCACGTTCCCTTTGAGTGTGCTATGAAGGGTTTGGAAATAATAGGCACTGAGAAGTCCCATAAAGCAGGTCTTGAAATGGATTTCTTTCTGTTAACTGGGATATGGTAGGATGGAGAAGCTGAAATGTATGCAGTATGTGTTCAAACATGCTTTGGACTCCTAAATGACAGCAGGGTTAAGTATGTTCAACAAACAGTCTCTCCTAAATTAAGTGGTTGCTACTGCAGCACGACGTGGCTCTCAGTGCCATCAATCTCCAGAAGCATCCTGCATGCCTCTGTTGAAGACCTCGTCCTGCGAGCCCGGGTGCTCGGTGCCCTCGTAGTAGGAGGTGCCGTTGTGCAGGAAGGTGCCCACGGCACGGCCCTGGCGTGCGTGCCCCACGGCGTCGCTGAACACCTTGTTGATCTGCTCCTCGGAGGGCATCCACCAGTCCGGGTTGGAGGTGCAGTGCATCCTAATGAACTCTGCAGGAAAACAAGCAAGCATTGAAAGCAACTTGTCTTTGCAGCATCTGGTATTGCCCAGGTGTCAGAAGCTCATGGGAAATAAGAAAGGAGGTATTGCTGCTCTGCTTAAGCAGAAGGAAAGCCTTATGGGGGATGCCATGATAATGCCACTTGGACCTATTTTATTTCTGCATAAGTGTGCTTCTCCACATGCAGTGTATGTTGTTACACCTGAGCTACCTAGGTGACTCATGGGACCTGGATATAAACTCCTTTCTTGTGGAAATACAAAGAACTAATTCGAAGTGAAGGCTGTGATTCAGCATGTGCAGTAAGTGTAAAAGCTAACATGAGCCAGGACATATTTCATTAGAAGCCTGTTGGTATCTATACCTCAAGGTGATTGCTGTTGGATCTTCCTGACCTCCCTCTGCTGGCTCCTTCAGCACCTGCAACCTGCAGGAGCCCCCAGCCTGCTGGAAAATGTCACTGCCATTATTTCAGTTTGGTGCTCCTGTCTGTTTGGGAGATCTTTCTTTTAAGTTCTGCTATTTTCATCTCCCTGTATTTTACACCTATTTTTTCAGAGACTAATTTGGCCTTAGAAATAGCTAAATGAGATCAGAGAGCTGATTTGGGGAGCCTTGCAATAGTTTTCAATGCAGGAGAAAATGAATTGTACTGCGTGCATTTTAGCTATTTAAATAGCTGCTACTGCCACATACAGCTATTTGTATGTGATGATTACATTTTTTATAATTTATTTTTCACATTCTTTGACGTGCTATATGCTAGGCTTGTAGAAGGTGCCCTGCCAAGTCTGGAGTTATAACTGCTAGGCATAGCTCAAATAGATGTATTTGGACTTTGAAACATCCAAATATGATTTTAAATGTGAGGGCATCTTATTAGAGATACTGGATACAGTGTAGCTCATATAGAAATGGAGCTGCTTATTTATTCTGTAACATTAGTAATTCCCTCATGCAGCATTGTGTGTCCCAGGATATTTTTAAATTCTATTTTCTACTGTTGACAAGCCAACAGCACAATAAGTGGTGTAAGGTAACTTCATTACTGTCACCACATCTCCAGACAGGGAATGCTGTGCTTTTACATGAGTTCCCGTGCCTGCAAGGTATCTCATCTGTTGGACAATTAGGATGTGATTTTTGCATACCTCCTCCAGCAGTGTGTCTGCAGAAGTGATAGCAATCTCTGTTTTAAATTCACTTCCCTGGAAATCCACACAAGCAACAGTAATTCCTACCTAGTTATGTTCGCATGTGCCCCCACACTCATCTTTTTCTCAGAGAAATGGTTACCATGTAAAGTAATGCTATAATTTAAGCATGCCAGGATGTTTTAAAACTGGTTCCAGACACCAGTCAGTTGTAGGAATATATTAAAAATATGTTTATATATATTTAAACTCTGAGTGCAGACAGAGAACCAATTTGCACTCTCTGCTATGGTGGAAAGGCATAATTAGTTGGGTTGAGAATTAGTCAGACACTTGTTACCTTGGCTTGTAAATGAGTAGGAGCTAGTGGCCAACTCTCAGCACTGGAGAAAGTTGTCATGTTCCCACCTACACACAAAGGCCCAAGGGGAGAGCTGTCTACTCTGCTTTCTTAGCTGGTCATTACATACTGCATGTTTTGGCTTTGTCTTCAAGCTTCTCATAATTAAAGAAATTACCCTTTCTCTTCCTCCCAAGGAGTGTTCCCTATGTTCTGCGTGTCCAGGACCTCAAAAAGAGACTGGCTACAAGCAAAATTCCATATACAGGTGCATTTACTATTAGTCTTGAGGGGCAGGTGAGAGAAAGGGGAAGAAAAGGGTATCAACACTGTGCTTGTGCATAAATTATTAGGTGATACTTAAAGTAACTTAGTAAATGCTAAAGTACTTGTTTCCAGCCTTCATTTCCCAGAAGAACTTCTGGGCCCCTGCTCTCTCTAGGCCTCTGCAGCACAGTGTACAATGAATTTGCCCTCCAATCTAGCTCTGATAGAGTTCTGCTAGAGTCTCATACAGCAGCTTAAAAGATTATTTTGTAGTACAAAAAGGGCTTGTTTGCCTCATTTGTCTGTATGTTGAATCTGAGTTCATTACCTGGTTACATCAATATTGTACCCTAACCTCAAGCCTTATCTACTTAGCCTTGTTGGATTCTTCTACCCTAAATGAGAAGAGGCCCATACATCTGATGTGTATAACCACTTGGGACTCCAGTGGGATGAGTGAAGATATTTTTATCACTGACTGACCACAATATAGCTTCTTATATTGCATTGATTAGTAAAACATTCTTGAGATTAGTTCAACCAAAATTTCACGTATGTGCTCAAAAAATACTATAAAGTTAACTACGAGTTAATTAAAGAAATAATAAGCATATGCATTTATACAATGCAGATGTTGAAACTAAAAACATATTTTTACTTTGGTTTTAAAAAGTCCTGTTTTGTATGTTTTGTTATAAAGCTTGCTACCGGCCTTTTCAAACAATTTTAGGAAACATTCTTTTCAATCTGTACCCTTTCTGTGCAATATCCTCACTCTCTAACATTGTGAAATGCTTGCAAAACTCCCCTCCCTTTTCAGGCCAAACATGGGAGAGTTCTTCCCTAATATTTTAAGGCAATGTTGCATCAGTATGCATAAAAATAAGGTAAATTCCGGACAACATGCTTATGTATACTTTGTAATTAACCTGAAGATATTCTTGACCCTAGAAGATGTTTTCAAACCTACTCTGAAACTCAGCTTCTAACTCCAATGATGCACTGTCTTCTTGTGCATCATATTCTTACTAAACATTAAACTGTAACTATTCCTTTGGTTAGTTTTGCTGTGTATTGCTGTTAACAAATTACCTGAGCTTATTATAAAAGAGTGTAATCAGGAATGTCTGGTTTTGCTTCACTGCTTTTTAAAGTGTATTAGTGTCATGTGCTCTTGCATTTGGGTCCTCTCTTAAATAAGAGGCCTTGTTTTTTCCCATCAAAACCACCCCAAACACATATATTATACATACATACATACACACTTGTATATATGTATGAAAAGAAAGTGGAGGGTTTCTGGGTGCTTGCCACCTGCCTGCAAAACCCCTTCTAGTTCAGCCAAAAATGCTTCTACTGAGGCAGAGCCAATGTGGTGAAATGAGATCACATATGGTGGACACTGAGCGAAAAGATGCAGTACCTCTGAGACATGTTACTTTAACTGGATCCAGAGGACGTCTTTCAGGACCTGTCTCTCCTGACTGCACTGACCTTTTCCTTTTCCCAAGGCCGCATGAGTACTTAAGCTCATCGGTTGTGAAAACAAATCTGATGAGATAGCGGAGGAGCCGTCGTCCGTCTTTCTTGGAAGAATTTACAGCCTCATCCCACTGTTTACTAGTGATGTAGACAGGGTAGTTGTTCAGCAGCTGCTTACTCCCCTGAAAAAGTGAAAGATTTCTGTTGCTTATTTTACAAGGCAGATAAGTGAAAATGTTAGTTGCAATAAAAGATACATTTTTAACTATCCACGATACTGACAGTGAAACACAACCCACAGTGAACACTTAATTACTCTTACAGAGAATGAGTACTTCTAAAATTACATTTCCATTTTCTAGAACTCATAGTGGGTCAGGTACAATGAATACTTTTTGAGAGGCGTAGCTATTGATAATTTCCACTTTCAGAAGCAAGTTAAAAAGAGTTAAGAATCAGCAACTGGGCATACTATTTAAGTGTAATGTTTCTTCTTAATATGGTAAAATGCATAAAAAGGGTCTTTGAAGAGCCTGATCAAATGGATCACTTCATCACAGCTGATAGTTTCCTTCAGAGGCGACTCTTTTGGTCTATTTTTATAATAAATTTATTACTTCTGTAGAACACACCTGAAACTTGACAGCAATTATGTTACTGTGAAAAATGTAAAGAAAATAAGTAAAGCAACTATGAAAACTAAAAGCTTCATTATTATTAATGAATGCTGTATTAACTCAAATTATAGCTTTAAAGAAATGCCACTGTGTCAGCTGGAAAGAAATTTTGCTTTTAACCTTCATAATTTGTGTGCTTCGATATTCCAACATTAAATGAATGCTGTGGGACTAATTACGGGGATTCCTGTAATCCACACACATTTATAAGCCCTCTTAAGTCAATTGTACCTCAATTGTATTTAATTTTTGAGCCCATAAAATGCTACAGTTCAGGATTACCCAATTAATGTAAGATGGTACTGTTAATATACTTGAAATAATTGAAGTACACAATGAAAACCCAAACCACACCCTCGTAGATGCTCATTCACTTTTACAGCTGCCCCTCTTTATGAAAGCACATAAATCTGATAGCCCAATTAGTGAACCCTTTGTGTAGCCCTGAGGTTTGACAGGAGCCTGCAGTAAGCTAGAGAAACGCAGGTCAGATGCTCATGGAGGTGCTCAGCCACAAGCCACACTTGTGGGCAAGTGCTGCAAAGTTCTCACTTCCAGGCCTTTGATATCTGAAAACTATTTTAAGGACTACCCTTGCCTCCTTTCACATATTTATTATAGCATCCTGGGAGACAGCTTGGGAGCACCTTTGAAGTTTTTCCTCAGGTATTTGTTTTTAATTTTTTTGCGAGTTTGATAAAATATGGAAGATTGAATTTAGTGAGACTGTGCTGAGATTATCATTAGATAATCTGTATAATCTAGAGTCACACCACCTCCCAGTGGGGTTAGCATCACTGGGGGCTCACCTGTGTGATGTCTGCTACTTGGTTGTCTTGCTATAAGCTGCTGGCAAAGACAGCTGTGGACAAACCCAAAATGCTGCAAAGAAAGCCAAAATGTAAGGCAAGAGATGGGCTTTGTCTGTCTGAAGAGCCACTCCTCCCCAGACACCTCAACACTTCACTCCCCTGTAGCTGTAAATTCAAGCTCTCACCCCCAAGAGAAAAACCCTTCACCTGCAGTCTAGCCCTGTTAAATCTGGGGCTTTCTCTTTGCACTTCATTTTCTCCTCCCATCACTGCAAACAGGTCAGGGTCAATTCCTGCCCCTCCATTCATGACACAGGCAGCTGCTTTAGTTTTAGCCCATACATGATCCCCTGGGAAGCCTGAATGTCTGAAGAGCTCTGCCATGGAAGAACATTACAATCCATCCAGTTCAGCTCCTTGTCCTCTTCCAACACTGGGAAGGAGTTGGGGAAGGAAGAAGAGCAGAGGGGCAGTGTGGAAAGCTCTTTGGAGGCAATATATTCTTATGCTGAAGTAGCTGTGACAACTTTGTCACAGGGGAGCTGGCAGGAGTACTCCCTTGGCTTGTTCCACTGCATCAGTACAAAGGACCACGTGATCCCCACACTGGTACTTAATTGCTTTTCAGCAGCTAGTTCACATCCCTTTTATATAAAGTAAGTTATTTTCCTACCTTTGATTTCTGAAACCTATTTTTTCCTATAAAAATCCTTTAGTGAAGCAACAACCATTCTTACTGATAGCACAGCAGAGTACAAGCTGGAGGTGACTGTAGGTGCTGCCCTGCTGCCAAGCCCTGCCAGGCCTGGCTAGGGCAATGCAAGCCCACAGTGGCACAGGGTTGGGCTCCAGGCTTGCTCATGGGCATTAGGGACAGATGCTCACGTGTGGCTTTGCTAAGCAGCAAGCTATCCTAGAAGCTATTCTGTGTTTATATATATATAGCACTGATGAAAATCAGGTGCAGCAAGGCCCAACATCTAGATTTCATGAGAGCTCACACTGCTATTAACTGAGGAGAGGGTAATAAATTTTGTGTAACTCCTCAGCCTCAATTTTATAACACTTCTCTCTTGTTCCCCCTGAAATGTAGGATATTTTTCCTCGTTCTTCTCCAAGGCATGATATAGTGTTATGCTACTCTGTTAAACAATTACAGGATTCCTGCTACAGATACACTTTCATTGCTTCCTCAGAGAGTAAAGCACTTCTGGGCAAAACATTCTCACTAAATATATGATGTGGTTTGGTGTGTCCAGCAGTCATTAAACTAAAACAAACATAAAACCTCCCAGAAATTAAATAAGCAGACTCTGAAGGAAGAACCAAAAATACAAACGCATCTCTGCTTATATTTGTACATGATAAAATTTATGAATAAAAGATTAATATCTGTGTGTTTAATTGAATAAAAAATTCTGTCACACTGTGACAAGCTATTCCTTGTGAGACATTACAAAACAGCCTCAGTTTTTACAGTACTTGAAAATTTTAGTTAAGCAAAAGAGCATTAAAAAAAGGAAAATGAATCCTTGGATGATAACAGTTAGTGATAAATATAAGTATGTATATATTAATTTGCACAGGATAAAACTGAATGGAGGAGCAAAGGGATACACCCTGAACTGCAGCATGCCACGTGCAGCCACACTCAGTCACATAGCTACAGCTGTCACCAGGGAGCCCCAGCCCAAATTCTACCCATAAATATGAAGAAAGAGGAGAAAAAAGCTACCCAAAGCAGGGCAAGCACACCTGGTGCTGATGCAGGGAGTTAGGTGCTGCTCAGTAAAATAATTCTAGACGATACTAATGATGTGTTTCCTCCATTTAGGGTATTACTGTACCTAAAAATGACAGGTTTTAACCTGTTTTTCTACTAAACGCCTACTGATTTATTTGCCTGCATGTTTGTATGAATTATCCAGCACAAAGAGATGCAGCTTAGTGTTTTCACTGTACACTACCTCGGTTGGGTGGTCTGCTGGCTGGGGTACCATGAGCTGGTTGTGATGCTGAAGTACAGT
Source organism: Ammospiza caudacuta (assembly GCF_027887145.1). NCBI lineage: Eukaryota > Metazoa > Chordata > Aves > Passeriformes > Passerellidae > Ammospiza > Ammospiza caudacuta. Next base: position 54,204,426 of record NC_080596.1, on the reverse strand, counting down.
CTTCAAATAATCTAAAACCGTCTGGCAGGGCACTGCATGAAACAAATTGCAATTACTGTACATTAGCTGTAAAGCACAAAATAGAACAACAACATTAAATCAAGCAGTGTTCCTTAGTATCTCTGTTCTATGTCTGTGAGATTTATTTCAAATAGGAAATACTTCTCATTTTGATTTGTGAAGGTATTTCATTTAATAAATGTACAAGTATTGTATTGCCTATACTGAGATCTCTGAAATTACTTTTATTTCTCTGCCCACTAGTTTTCAAAGGGTTTTTTCCCAAGTTTGAAATTATAATTACTCCAAATACAAATTAGGTCAGCAGTAATGATAGTAAGAAAAAAAAAATCTGTAAATACTGTAAAAATCCCAAACCATACAAAGGAGGAAACATTTACTGGACCTAAATAATGCATTGATTAACATGTAAATATGTTTAAATATTTTTGAAACTACAGTCTGATTAAATATACTAAAGAGATTCAATGACTTGTATACTCCAATTTGTACTCCCTCCCTCCTCCCAGATTTATTATAAAACTAGGTGTTAGGCAAATTGCTTTATTTCTCTTTGCCCTCATCCTCCCCGCTTTCCATTCCCATCACTCTTATCCATTTCAGTAGTGGTACCAACATCCTATTCCCTTCTGTTGAGGTGATAGGTTAATTAGGGATGATTCAATTATGGGTCTCTCTTAAGCAGATGCTGCCACATCCCTGATTAACTCTGGAGTATTTTTGAAATACAGCTCTTTTCTCCTGAGCCTGAAACACCATAGGAGAATTAAACAGATATTAATCCAACATTACAACTGGCTTGTGCAAGACTAAATAAGCATAGTTTTTAAGGTACCTTATGACTTTCACATTTTGAATGGGTTGTTTTTGTATTCAGATTTAATCATAGCTTCAGCTCAAAACCCAGAAGAAATATTTACATTCCTTTTTTTAAAATTACTATTTCTTGGCATTTTATTATTTCTTTTCTGAAAAAATGTGGTGTGTTTGGCTTTATCTTAAGCTGGCAGTCTGGAAGCAAGCACTGAAATATCTGAGAATGTCTGAAGGTAGGATTTATGGGTATTTTGCCCTCTTTCCTTGGCATTTACACCACACAGCTTACTATGCCCCTGTCTAGGCAGACAGGGTGCAAAACAAAATTACTCTGTGCAAAACAGACCCTTTACTGTAGGATAAGAGGAGTTACATCCAGCCCTCTGCACACAGAAGTCATGCAAAGTGCCTGATATGATGAATAAATTTCTATGTTATTGCACCCCACGTTGACTTTTCTGTAAAGACAACCCATCAGTGTATTTACTCCTGCTTCTGTTTTCTCACACAGTAAGTAATCTCACTGCAGGCTATCCAGGGATGTGTTTACCTATGTTCTTCCAAGGGTTTTGGGCTCAATTGAGAAGACAACAGGAAATTACTTAACCTGTTATGTCCCCAGCAGATGAAGTGCAGCTCTACTTGAACTCTGTGCTGCTGATAAAATGCCTTCTCATTACCACTGAGAAACATGAAAGTACTAAAAGCTGGCCAAAGCTTATAAAAACTTCTATCCTCATAAAAGCAGCAATGTTTTGAGCAGAACATTGTTTGACTTTTTTTAACCCCATTGTAGTGACTGGAGGATGCTGATCACTTCTGATTTTAAAGCCATGATACAGCACAGTTTGCTGTTGGTACAAATAACCTCAACCTTTCAAACACCAGGTGCTACTTGCAAATCCAAACTTCTTGGGCTGCCATATTAACTGAAGCCTAGAGGAAACCACAAAGAGGGCAGCACAAGGTGGAGAGTCAAAGCTTTGGTTTTGCTGCTGTGTCACTCTTATGGCTCTGCAGATATTCTCTTTGCTGAGAACTGTTTCCTCCAAACCCTTCAGGAAATGTAGCTAAGAGCCTGGGGGTCCTAGCTGGGAAGATGAATAATCATTTAAGTCTATTAGTTTATTTACTCTGTTTATCTTTGATGGGGTCTCCACAGGGTTAACAAGACCATAGCCCCATGGGCTGATACTCTGCATGCTTATGCAGGTATCACTACCAGGACATCACCAATAGGGATTTGCTCTTACTGTAAGCAGTGGGAGAGATACCACCATTGAGATAACACTTGTTATGATTTAGCAGAAAGCTTGTGGGGAGGCAGTAATTTTCCTGCCCTTTAGGGAAGAAGTTTCCACAGCCTTTACCTTCTGGAAGTGCCAGTCTCAGAATGGACACTGGAGATGGCAAAGCAGCCTGGCCTGCAGAGAATGAAAGGGCAAGGTCTTTGCAGGAGCTAAAGGGCAAGGAGGAGTGGGGCCCGCAGGGAACCCGGTGTGCCAGGGAAGGCTGGTCTGGCTAAGATGTTAACCAGGACACATGCAGGAGGGGCCGGTGTTTGCTGCCATTGATGCAAGTTTAAGATGTTGTTTTCTAGGTATCTGTATGTTGTAACAAGTGCTTATTCAGCGCAGCTTGTCACAGCTTTCTCTGCAGAGAATCCTAATTTCTAATGAACAGTTGAACAGTGACTGTGGTGGTCACACCCTGTGCCAGTGACAAAATCCAGGCTATGGTCTCTCAGCCCGAGCTGCCACACAGGACAGCGACTCCCTGGACTAAATCCTCCTTGCAACAGACAGCATCAGTGGGTAAAACACCATAGAACTCAAGCAGTCATCTCCCAGTGATGCAGTTTCTACCCACAGGAACATAAACCTTATTTCAAGTCTGCATTCTGTTTTCCTTCAAACTGGGCTTTGCAAAATTTTTTGGAAAAGAAATGGAAAATGCCTGTTACTTGTTACATAATGAAGGTAAAGTAATTTCTCAATTTTTTCTTTGCTAAGCCCAACACTGACCTTCCAGAGGTGCTGGGCTCCCAATAAAAGCAGAGTCCCTACACCTCCTTACGTCTCCTGTCTGTACAGCTGATGGCCGTGGGTTTTTTGGGCAAGCTGTGCATCAACACCCAAGCAGAAAGTCACTGTGACTTCCCAAAGCCTTTCTCAGGGCACTGAAAGCACTCAGTGCCTTTCCCAGCGCATTTCCCAGGAGCTGAAGCCAAGCAGAGCCACGTTCTCTGTGCTCCAGCACACAGAGATCAGCCAGGTCTGTCACCTCACATCCTCCTCTCCCACAGCTGCCTCTGCACCTCTTGCAAGCTCTAAGCAATGACTGTGTGCTCATGGATTAAAGTATTAAAAACATGGGTTGTGAACAGCTTCACAAAAAACATCCCTCCAGAAATTCAACCTCATCATGGCAGTTTTCCCGAATTTCCCGAATACAAATATATTTGTATTTTTAAATCGTGTTTTGTAATTTAATGTTATGTAACACCCTGAATATCTGCAATACTCATCAACCAAACTTTTCATCTCATCAAAACCATAATTTGGCAAGATGTAGCCTGGTACTAATGCCATTATTCTGGTTTAGCACTCTATTAATTGAAGCTGGCATCAGCTGTGCAATTAGTTTGTCTGGCTCAGTATCAGGCCAACAAAATCACCATCATCCAGGACATGTCCTTTTAAAAAAATCAAGATACTATTTCCATCTTTCAGTCTTCTGAAGCATCCAAAATATTACAAAGCATAAAGAAAAACGATGGTCAGAATTGCGTTTTTCATGTTGGGTTTAGCTCCTGAAGTGAGCTGTCCAAACCTCCTGGCTTTGCAAACATCAGCCTTGGGTAGCAGCTGCCTTGAGCCTTTGGTAGTGAGCTGATGTGCACTTAGGGAGGAAAAGCTGTGATGTGCAAGCAGCTACTGCTCTCCAGAGTCCCAGCACAGGGAGGCAGATGGGACAGGCACTGAGGCTGCAGTCCCACATGAAGCTGCTGATGAATGTGTGGTAACACCCAGAGTTACAGTGGAAAGGGAAAATATTTCTACCTGCTTACCATCACCATTATATTGGTGTGACTGCATCATGCTATCCTCCACAAGTACCAGAACAGAAATAGTCAATGAACAGTTCCATATTATTGATAAAATCTATTTCTGTGTGATAATGGTCCAACACTGTTGTTAGGATGTCATATTTTTCCTTTATTTTGCCAGGGAAAAGAAGCCTTCTCTAGACAATGCTCCACATTTAATTTTAATCATTAATTTACCACTGACCCAACTGTTTTTTACACATCACCATTAACTTCCCCTTGAATCCATTTGTTATGTTTCTAACTCTTCCTTTTCATTCCCTCTAAACTGGTTGGTTCTGTAAGCAACATTATACTTTTCCTCTTAGATAGCCTTTTGGGGCCTTCAGCGACATGTTTTTAATGTTTCTCAATGATCACTCATTCTATTTTTTTTTCTTTTTAAACCTCTGCCTCAGATAATTGTTTCCAAATTTTTATGAAGGGCCATGAGCATCCCTATGATTGGTTAGAGCTGGGTTTTTGCTCATTATAAATGTTACTGGGACACAATCACTTACATGACTTACACTGATATCTGTCACAATGAGAACTCTCATTTATCCACCCAAAAATCCACTGCAGCCTCCAGTGTAAAACATTACAGGGCTGTTTACATTGCCAAAGCACAGCACTGTGAAGAGACGCTCGGGCTTGCTGTAAATACAGCACATCTCCAAGGTAAATAAAGTGTCTCTCCAACCTCTCCTGCAGCATCAGACAGTCCCAGTGAGATGGGATGGCTCACCCAGTTTGGCTGCATGTGTCTCTGCAGTGTCTCAGCCCCATAAACAGACAGTAAGAAATCTGGTTATTCTGCAATCAATAAGATTTTGTGCTCTGTAGCTGACACTGGCTGGTATTCCTCTTGGTGCTCTGCAGAAGATGAATCCCTCAGCACTCGAGACCATTTAGCTCTGCCTCACCAGAGGGGAGGAAAATGGGGAAGGGTGTACATGTACTCCACCCTGCTCAGGCCAGCAGCTGCTAGCTCAGACTGGCCCAGCTCTGCACTGTGTCCTCCTTCACCTGACCTTGAGCAGCGCTTCTCTCCGAGTTCATTGCAGGGCATTTCTAAATTGATGCTCGACTGTCAAAAAGATGTAACAAATGATAGGGAACGTGCTGACGAACCACAGGGCTGTGTGAATTTCTTATAGCATTAATGGAGATGCCTTTGCTGCCTGAGATTTGAACAAGTGTGCATGGCTTGGATTATTTTAGCTCATACGGTCATTTATTTCAATAGTCAGCTGAAAGCCAGTAAAAGCTGCATGGATGGTCCAAGAAGATGAGTTTGTTTGGAGTGTGATGGGCTGGAAAAACAGCAAGGGGCAAGGGAAGATAGGGGAGGAACTGATCTCAGTGCTCAAGAGCCCGCAAATTTGGATATTTGTGACTGGATGGTAAAATAAAACCAGCACTCATTTGTAGCGAAAGCATAAAGCAGAAATCAAAAGAATTGACACAATCTGTAGGAGGGTGTTAAAGATTTCCTAAACTGACCTACATGCCAGCTGAAAACAGGGAAGGGAGAAAAATTCAAGGAAATATCTCATTACTTAAAAAATCCCTCTCAGCTGTGTTTTCCAGGCAAATAATTTAATTTCTATAAATCTGCATCTGAAAAGCCATTGTACTTTTAGTTTTCTTTTGCAATAGATTTCTTCCAGAAAAAAGAATGTTCCCCTCCCATATGCCCCTGGGATATACACCTCTGCATAAACAACAGATTAAAGAGATAAAACAAGGCAGCTGTGCATCTCATTTAAGTGATGCTGACACATGTTCCTGTGGCTTTTATTTTTGTCTGTGCTCTCTCACTTTCCATCTACTCATTAGAAAGAGCCTCTTCTGGTGATCCCATTCAGCAGTGAAGTCTTCCCTTTGGAGGGGACATCCTCTGCAAACCCCTCTACTACACATTTCTACTGCTGATAACTAACAGGGAAACCAGGAAGTCCCCTGTGAGAAGGGACAGCAGTTTGTGTCACTAAAAACCAAGTGTTTACCTGCAAAGGCCAAACCAAAGCTGAGACCTGGGAGTTCATCCTTGACAGGCTGAGCTGCAGCTCCACACAAAACTCTCACCAGCTCCGGTTTCCCAAGTTGGCTGAGAAACCCGATCTCCCAAATTCTTGTGGGTTTGTATCCAGAAACACAGAGAAAACAGATAAAGCAAGCCCTGGTCTGCTGCAATTACATGTTTCAGTAAGTTTTTGTACTCAGGTTGCTTTAGCAAAGTAAGCTATCACCCCCAGCAGCAAGCAAAGCTGTGCTACAAATTCAAAGGGGTTCCTGTGCCCAACACTGGGTGACCGCGCTCGAGGCTCTCTCTTCTCACTGTAACTTTACACTTTGAAGCTGAAGAGCAGAACGAGGCCACAGATCAGACCAAAACATCCAGAACATCAAGGGAAACCAAAGAAGTGGTTAAATGTGAACATGAAGAAAAAGGACAAAAAAAAGGACATGAAAAAGTGTTCATCATAACCCTTGATGGCTGCTTTATCTACACTGTGGCTGTGGTAGGCTCTTTGGAAACATGAGGCTCTGAAAGTATAAAGGGAGACAGGATTTGTAGGGAAAAGTAATATCTTTTATTGTATCATCCAATAGTCAGGAAGAGGAGTCAAGCCTTGGGCATACAAAACCTCCTGGAAAACTAGTCTGACTTTTCAATTACACTGATATTAACTTTACCTACAAATCCCACTTTGCTTTGGCTACTTCCAGCCACCATGAATGCAGCCTCTATAGGTGACCAGGACTCACCATTTGAGGGGGTTTTCCTTCCCCATCCCTCTGCTATTTGCTGGAGTATTTTTTGCTGCTGGGCTAACAAATTTAGAATAATCATTGAATTTGTCACACACTGTTTCATATACTTACTAAATCACAACTTTTTACTACTTTCAGATTGCTTTATCCAAAACCATGCAGCAAAGCGTGCTCCTGGGAGCACCAGGAGACAAACCCTAACTCATGATTATAGACCTTTGCTTTAATCACCTGAAAATATTTTTTCCCTTTCAGATAAAAAAGTGTGAGAAAATCATGCTGATTATAATGAAGAGCTGTTTAATATCCTCATGGTTAAAATCCACGTCTTGTATGCAGCTCCACAAATATGTCTTTAGATTTACTACTGGGAAAGTTTCACAGCCACAGCAATTTCTATACAGAGGAAAGAAACTAGGAGACACTTTTCTTCTCATGTGGATGGATTACTTTGTTTTGTTCTTAATGATCTCAAAACCTTAAAGAATCAATGATGAGGTTGCCAATCTAGGTAATTCCTTCCAGGAATTGCCTAAACTTCAATTATTTTTCAGAGGAAGACACGCTAACACACCGAATGAAAATGCTGCTCTTCCATTCAGTTGAATTGAAAACTGAAAATGCTTGGTTAATATTTTGCCCTAAAAAAAAAAAATATTGGGAAAACTGGACAAGTTGAAAGAAGTTGCACTGCTTTAAACCCCAAGCACTAAAATAGAAATTTTTTTTTCATTTATTCTACAGCTGGAACAATTAAGTTTTCACACAAATTTAAGTATTGTTTCAGTCAAATCAAATGGGGTTTCTTTGAGAAAAAAAATCTACCCATCCAGCAACCGAAATATATGGGGTATTTTATTCATGTAATCGTTTCTCTCCAGTGGTGATCTGCCAAAGAGTGATGCTAGGCTACAGGCAAAATGATCCTACAGAACTGAAGGGCTCTACAGCAACAGGGCAGAGTCCTGAACACTGAAAAAATCTTATTTTCTGTGTCCAAAAGCTACAGGAGGATATGTCTTCTGTAATATTTGTTAAAAAAAGAAAAAAGTGTCATTGCCTTTACATCTGTAGAGAAAACACTCTTTTTTGTGGTAGTCTCTTTGTGAGCCTTGCTTTGCAAAGCTTGAGGCAGAGATGTATAGCGGCAACTATTTTTAGATCGCAAACTCTCATGGATTTTAAAAGGGCTTTTGCATATGGAAAGTAAAAAAAAGAAATGCAAAGTATTTCAGGAGAAGGACAGAATGATTCATATTATACAGCAGAAGGGAGGGGTTGGTGCTTTTATATTCTGCTGGCAGAGTTGCTGGCGGAGCCCCAGTGCCCGTGGGGAGGGCACGGCGCGCGCTGCCATCGCCCCACAGGGTCCCCTGTCAGCCCCAGCCAGCAGCTCTGCACTCGCTCCCCCAAGCCTGGGAAGAGAAACCACCATGGAAAAATGTCCTGCCCTTTCAGTGGCTCCATGGGGACAGCACGGCAACCTTCACACCCACCTGGCTGCCCCTCGGCTGCCTCCCCACACGCTCAGTGCCTCCCCTGGCCCCGCGGACGGCCTGAACGAGGGGGATGAACATGCAGGGAAGGAAGTTTGGGCTCTGAGGTTACTTTGATGTGATAGATGGTGGCACACAACACTGACACTCTGCAGAGGGCTTTCTGTCTCCCTCCTGTCTCCCTCCTTTCTGCCTCCCTCAAGATGTATGCAACATCTTGATGGGCCAAAAACAAACAAACAAAAGGCACAGAGAGCAAGCTCCTGTTTACATACAGAGCTGGGCAACACAGAAAAATTTCTGCCAGCTTTTTTGGGAGTAGGAGCTCACAAGAGCAAAATGAACACTAGAGACAAAAATAATTAGACATTGCCTTTAGCTGATTTTTGATTAACTTTGCTCAGTGGTGGCTGTGTGACTGCCTGAGGATTTCTGTTCTACCATGTAGCAAAATCTCAGGGACTTCTGTGGCTCTTAACACTTCTGCAAACACATGGGTAACTTCAGATCTATTTGGATGTGTCACCAGAAAGCAGCAGATGTATCTGATGATGATTTTATGCTGGCAGGTGAAGTCCTACCTCCTTGCACATCTTTTATGTTTGTCTGCTTCCTTTGATACTCTGTAAACAAGGAGTTTCATGACTCCTGGGGGGTGTAAAATGACTATGATTATGCATGTTTATCACTTTTAAAGGGAGATAAAGGGTACGTGTGATGACCCAGCTAAATACTTGCTGTTTAACCCAGCATTAATCCTAGCAAAATACAGGCAATCACAACAGGATTCAAATGATAAAGAACTAAAGAATATGAGTACAATTAATTCTAGTCAAAATGGTCTTATGGAAAGTAGAACTTGCCAGACTAACTTGATTGTCATTCTTTGATAAGTGTATAGATTTGCCTGAAAAAGCCGGGCTGAACAATGTAAGACACCCAGACTCCTGAAGGGCATGTCACTTCCTACCATGAGTTAGTTGATTGCAAAAGTAGCAACACAACACCAGCAGACCAAACCAAATATGTATCAGGAACCTGCTATTGACATCCTAAATATCTGTCTTTGCAGGAATCACCATTAATAGGAATGTTTCTAGAAAGGCCCAACAAGGACTAACAACACCTTCAAAACTATTCAACATTCCTAACCAGTATCACAAAGTTAATTTAAAAACAATTTGAAAAATTCTGGATGATACAGAAACTGACAAATCAGCAAACAGTGGGCAAGCGGGACAATCTGGAACACTTAGTACATGAACACAGACAAATACAAAATGTGTACTTTTAGGAAGAAATGTGCACAGAATGAGCACAACCCACCAGGGAAACCACGGGTACAAGTGAAGAGTCTATTCACCTTTGATCAGGCTCATAGGAACATATTGCATGCATTTCCAGTGCCCAGATTTTAAAGAAATTAGCAGAAGGGGAGGGAAAAAACTGCAAAGAAGGATTCAGGTAATTTGAGGAGTTTCAAACAGTTCTGTTTGCTTTGTTTATTTAAAATGGAAATTAAGTCAGCTTTCAGTCTGTAAGTACCTTCAATCAGAAGAAGTACCAAGACCTATAGAGCACTTCATTTAGTGGAGCAAAGCATAAAAGTCAATGGCTAAAAGCTGATTTCAGGTAGTCAGGCAGGGAACAAGGCACATATTTTCACCAGTGTCATTAAGCACTGGAACCAAATGTCAGGTAAGGGATACAGCCACTGCTCACCAGAAACTGGAGGCTGTGCGAGATACTACTCAAGTCAAATACAAGTTATGCATTAGTGAAAGTAAAAAAATAAATTACTGTGTTCAGTACAGGTGACTGAATGAAAGCTGTCAGCCAGGTTAGAGACCCTACAGGATCACTTCTGGTCTTACACCTGAAGGTAGGACCCCCCAGGAATTGAAGTCCACACAATTCCCTTTGTCACACAGTTCCAGATGATGTACTAACCCCTGCTGAAACCACTGAGAGTGCATGAGTCATGGTAACTCTATGTTTTTGGGAGAGGTGAGGGACTTACTATAAATTTTGGGTTTTCTTTGCACTGAACAATGCTGCTTATGGGATTTGCCAGCATCCCTATGGACCAATGCACAAAAGAAAAACATGATATGATACAAATAATGCATAGTACATCACTGATAGCTGGGGAGAAGAATGATGAAGACTACTGCTTGCATTTTGCTCAGATTTTGCAACTGCCTCTACATGTTGGGGCAGTTATTGGTTACTGCCTTCTTCCTTTCTGCATAGTTAGCATCTTTGAAGTATTTTCTCTCTTGCAGCTCATGCTGTACTAGACATGCTTTTCTGCCATTTTGAGATCAGTTCAACTAACTCTTTACGGATCTACTCTAAGACCTTGAGTTCAGGTAAAAAAGGTGCTGCTCCCCAGTGTTTATATGTGTCAAAAGCATGATGTATGCTTCTTTCTTTGCTAAATTCCAATTTGCTTTTAGCATTACTATTTGAGGTGTATTTTTGCCTGTGCTGAAAGTTTAAAAAATACAGGTCCAAGATACTTTGCTCTTATCCCATTCCACTCTTCAAGTATCTTGGCTCACCTGAAAAGTGAGAGGTCCTAGGTGTAAAGAGCAAGAGAAGCTTTTCACAGAAGGGGTTTCTATTTGAATTCTTTCTCTCTCCCAGTGGCTTCTAGGTATTGCTGAACTGGAAAAGTTGTTAGGTTTTTATAGGGTTTTTTTTTTCAGATTTATTTGAAGACGAATGGGAGGAGATGTAGTAATGCTTCTCACTAAGCTAGCAGCAATTAAGGAGAAACTGTTCAAAGTAAAAGCCAAAATTATTTCAGGTAAAACTATGGATATAACTTTGAATAGTTTCCTTAAGTAACCAAAAGGCAGGAGCTCCAAAAGGAATTAGGTTTATAAGCTGTAATGGCAATTAAAGAACCAGACAGATAAAGAGTTATGAAAGCTTATGTTTGAAATTACTATGACAAACCACCAAATTTATATTTGGAATTTGGGATTACAAGTACATCCCACCTGAACACACCTTACTAGTGTAGGACTCAATATTCATAGAGATGGATATCAGCAGGTAGTTTTCCACTGGGCACAGCTATAGGAATTTTGGCTGGAGACAAATTCCAGTGTTTGATTATTATGATTTCAACCTTTAAAAAATACTAGAACTTTAAATAAACCATCACCCACATTATTTTTATCACTCCACAGCAACATTACATGGCAGGAGATTATTTACCTGGAATGCTCTCCAACTTTCTACGAAGCTCTTCATTTTCTTGTTGCAATGAAATTACCTCCTGCTCTAGCTCTTGACACCGAGGGCAGTAACCTTCTTCCTCTTCCTCCTCTTCCTCCTCTGGAAGTGTAGAAGATGATGGATGACCATGAGATTCCGATGTCGCTGGAGATGTCCATCCACCTAAAGTGTGTACTGGAGAGGCTGAAAGTGGATCCACATCTGCCAAATGGCTAAAATCATTTATTGATGAGGTGTTCTGAGAAGGGAAGCTCCCAGAAAGCAAATAGTTCTGAAGGGAATCAGTAAAAACTCTCAGAAAGGCTGAGGTTTGTTGTTTCTTTTGCATATACTGCATCTCTATGTCTAAAATGTCTGACGTCTGACTATGGATCATTTTCCCGAGCTGACAGTGCTCTTGTCTTTCACTATAATTTGGGTTTTCCTGCTTTATACAAGAAATCATGGACTGAGAGTGATTGTTGTCCAGTAGTTTTCCACCACAATTTAAGAGACTTAGAACCCGGCTGCATTGTTGAGCAAAGGCATCCAGAATCATTCGACTCTCTGCAACAAAAGAAAAGATGAATCACAGAAACTTAATGCAAGAGGTTATGCCAGGCAGTAGCAGCTAGATGAATGTACACAACTGTTTACAGTAGCATGCATTTTATTTCTGAACATATTAAAATTATGGCTTCTGCTTTAATACTTCTGCAACACTGTGATTTAAAACAATCCTGACTCTGTTTCTATTTTGAGAGTACCCTTGTGACCTTGCTGTTAATCAGAAATGCATTGTGATGATAGACACTGCCTACTGACATCTTCTTTCAGAGGGATTAAGTCAGGAAAATGGGGAAGAAAATACAAATGACATCCAATTTGCTACAAGTTCAAGTAAGTACTGCCCAGAAAGCCTATTTCAAGCTGTTGGAGGGCATTAACTCTACATACTTGCAGGACTTTGCACCGTACCTTTGTCCTATGCCCAGTTCCTCTCCAACAAGGCTTCCAAGCTTTGTTATTTCTCCTTTTTGTCTTTGATGCACTTGTTTGACATTGGGCATGGGACACTCCACACAACTGACCCTAAATTCAATGGACTTTGCTTCTGTTCCTTTTGCTCTTGGTTCCAGGTATGTCCAGGAAATACCCAGAGTGATAAGCACAAACCCCTCTCCTTAAATCAAGCAAAGGCATGCTGCAGGTTTGCAGGCAGGCCAGTATGGCACAGTGGAGAGTGGAGTTCCTCAAGATGCTCAGCACACAGTCAGGAAACTGCACAGGACTGTGCAGCAGTTTCTGGAGACAGCAGCTCAGCTCTGGCATTAGGACAGGGATGCCGTGCTGCACCTAGTCAGCTTTCCTCTCATGACAGGAGGTGTCATGTCTCAGGGAGCAATAGCAGCTACAAGCTAAACCTACAGAGCAGGATGGCTCACTTCTGCAATGTCTACATGTATAGCTCAGGCTGCTATAATACTTCCTGAAACCAGACAGAAAATGACCAGCATATTTATGATACCACCTGTTAGGCTCCCCAGCAAAAACAGTACATTTTATTTTTTTTTACCTTATTCAAAGCTAATTTCCTCTAGGTATCTAAACAGATGTAACTAACATTTTGCAAAAGAAAAAAAAGACTGGTAGGTTAAAGCACTGCCAATTTTGGAGAGCACTTCTCAGGCAGGCTTGACTTTTAGAAAGTGACAAATGCATTTACTTTTGAAAAGGCAACCTGCTAGAGATACATGAGACTGAGCACCCCAGACCTTCATTTACCATAACTTCATCAGTGGCCTCATAACACTCATAACACATAAAGAACAGAAATGTTCAGAATTCAGGCCTTTAAGGGGTGGCACTTTGTCACCGTCGTATTTTCTGAAAAATCCCTTCACCAGGATTTCTTCTCCTGGGAAGCTGAGAAGCCTCAGAGAAAAATTAAAACAGTAATTATCTAATTCACTTCTCCTGTGTTTTGCTGCTTTGGAATGTGGTTTGGACATTGTTTACCAACTGGCCATTGTTTCATTGGTTTCATGTGAATTATTTTGACTTAATGACCAATCACTGTCAAGCTGTGTTGGACTCTGAGGAGAGAGTCACGAGTTTTTCATTATTCTCCTTTTAGCCTTTTGTCTGTAACCTTTCTCTATTCTTTAGTATAGTTTTAGTATAGTATCCTTTAATATAATATAAGATAATAAAACAATAAATTAGCCTTCTAAGAACATGGAGTCAGATTCATCATTTCCTCCCTACAACGGGGGACCCTGAAAATACCACAGCACTTTTCACAGCACTTCTTCAAGATCTACCACTGCCTGGTGGAAAATCTACTTTACACTGAGGTCACTACAGCTGACCTGAAGAATATTTGAAACAACACTAATTTGCATTTGTACCATGCTCCAGATCTCTGAAAGAGGGCAGGGCTGAAGCAGCATACAAATACTTTCAGCCTCAGATGCAGCCAGAGGAGACCTCCCTGGCACAAAACCCGAGGATGTGATCTCCTGAGGACAGAAAAAACAGGAACCTGAGGGTCCTGGGCAGAGCAAGCCCAAGCCCAGTGCTGGGCTATGAGGCTGCCTGGGCCATGCAGGGATTGCCCAGGGGAAGGACTGGAGTGGCCCTAAGACCACTGCAAGCATCCTCAGCATCAGCCTCCTGTGTTTATGAGCCATATCACACTCCTGGAGACAGGCTCAGACTAATGAAGGCAGATTTCTACAACACCTCTCAGATCCAGAGCTTTATGCAATACCCTCTGACCACACTAAACTGCAAAGGGCAGAAATGCCCAGGCACTGCTCCCCCTTTGCAAGTGGATGCCAGTGAGGTACCAGGTCCATCACCCACTGCCTCTCCTTCTCCTTTCCTACACTAACCTAAGGCCAGCTGTCATTAACCCTTTTACAACCAACGCCACTGCAAAACAGCACAGGAGATGTAACGTGAATTAGAAGAACAGAATCCTGGTGACATGGCAGCTTTAAACCAAAAGGAAATCAGGAAATTCAAGCATCACTAACACCCCCAAGATGTGCTTTCTTTGTTTTACTTCTTTCCACATTTCCTCTTTAAAATTATTACAGGATGATATTGACTGTAACTTTGCAATCCTACTACAGAATGGTTTTTTCATTCATTTTAATCCTATAATCTGATTCCAGACCTGAAGTCATCTATACTGTTTGTATTTTAATCATTATTGTCTCTGTTCACAAAACAGTTACGTATTCTTTGCATATCCTTGTTGCATGGGGACAAGATATGAATGAAACAACTGAAAAGGGATTAGACTCTTATAAGAGATGTTCCTCCAATATTATGGTTTATTCTAAAAACAGCAAAAGGTAACCTGACATTCAAATTACTAGTTTTGAAGAATACCAAAATACACATTAACATCTGTAAAGATTAAATTAATTATTAGTTTTGTTTTAAAATTTAATGCATTAGGCATATTCACTCTGATAATGGTTTAAAATGTAACTGAAATTTTATGCAGAAATGACATTATTGATCTAATCTTCAGTATCAGATCTATTACAAAGACACAATAACAGCAATTACTGATTTTTTTCTTAACTTCAACCCATACTCAAAGACATAAAAATGAGCCATGACAAAGCAGGGCTCATCTGAAAGGCTAACCCAGAGATCCCAAATGTTTTTTTTCTGGGTACTGCTGGACAGCAATAGCGAGGGATACCCTCAGCACATATTCTGGAAATATCTGCCTCTGTGCTGAAGTAGGTTCTACTTTGAAGAGACTTTTACACCAGTAATAGTGCACACACCCACAGTCTGAACAACCTTAAATGAGAATGATAACTGCAGTTATTTCTTATGATGGAGAAAAAAAAATGTTGTCCATTTAGCATATATTGTAGAAATTGGTATTTCAGCTTTTACAGACTGTCTATAATTAGAAATGCAAGCACTGTGCAATGTCTAATCACTTAAGAAATGACAAAAAGTTGTTTTTATGTGATTACTACTGAATAAACACCAATCTGTGATTCTTAATTGATTTAACATAATGTATGTATTTTCTATGAAAGTAGGATTCCAGTGAAATCACTGCACTGGACTCAAACAGTGTAAGCAGTTTATTAAAGTCTTATTGTGATATTCCTTTTCCTTATTACCTTGCTCACCAACCATGTAATTCTAATGTCTCAGACCCCAGAGTCTTTAGTCTTACAGAGCTTCTATTGACTTTAACTAGACATTTGCCTGGAGGTGGACTTGCTGCCTGAGACCCATGAAGTGCTAAGAGAACAGGATTAAACTGCTAAAAGCACAAGTATTCCTAACTAGATTGTTTGGGACTGCAAGCAACCAGAAGATACTATCATATGGCAAATCAGGTACCAACTCCCAGACACAGCATCTTTACATCATTTTCTCACTGACTCTGGGACTAGGGGAGGTTCTCAGCTATCCAACTGCCAGACTGAAAACAGGGTTTAATATGTCTGAAACTCACTCTGATAATTTACACTAACTAATGCATCAAAAAAGATGTCTGGAAAATTTGGCAGGTACACCTTCAGCTTTTCCCACAGCTATGGATCTTTTCAATACTTAGATCAGACAGCTTTATTAATAAGCACTGTGTTGGGTCTCAGTGGCTCTGGATTCAGGTTGTGGCTTTTCCAAAGTTTCCTTTGTATTCTTGGGCAGCTGGTTTAAAAAGTCATCTTTATAATATTGAGTGGGTCTGCATACCATACATTCTCCCCTGCAGGGAATGTATTCATTGGTATTTAATTTTCAGCAAGATTGTGACGTTCAGGTTCCTTAGCAATTCCAATTGTCTCACTCTTCACCTTGCAGTGACTCAGCCCTCTCACCTGATTATTTGTATTTCTTGATCTGTTTATTACAATATTTTTATTAACTGAGATCCTGGGGCAGCAGCCTTGTACCCCTCAAACTGGCCTTTATCCAAGCACAGAGACTTGGCCATTATATTTTTAGATATGACCACTGCTGTAAATACTGTGGTTAGGTCACAAAATCGAGAGCATGTGACACTTCCTATGACTACAAAACATTTTCTTGGGCATTTTGCATACAGATCATCGAGACAGTCCAGTGGATTAAGACTATAAGTGTCTGGCCATTTCAGTACTTATCTGAGAGATCTGCTTCCAGATGAGGGCTCACAATTTCTAAGGTAAGGTCAAAACACTGATCTTCATCTTAGCTGTTCATGGAACAAACTGTTTTTCTGTCTGGGCATAACAGAGCTTTATTAACTGGTCATTTTAAATATGCCATGATTTTGGCACTGCTAACAGGTGTTACTAGCTCTGCTCTTCTTCCTCTGCTTTCCATGAAAGCCCACCCTAAATTTTAAGCTGCACTGTAAGGTCTACATCATGCTTTCCTAAGGAAAAGGACTTTCTTTGGTGGATTATGGGACTGTTCAATGCACATACTACCAAAGACAGATAGTTTTCATTCCAGGAAAATAATGTGGATAGATTATTAAAGAGTTTATATTTTATAGAAGAAAATAGGTATATGCTGGTGCTTTGAATGAATCCATCCATGTGGCTCACAGCAGCAACACCAGAGTAACCTCTAGAGGAGAGAGGAGGATTGTGCTGCAGTGCAGCTTCACATTTCTCATTGTAAGATGACATTTCTCATGCAGGATCTTTCCCTGCATGATGGGGTCTCAAACTAAATTTTTCTTCACCATGGCACTGGGTGGAAAATTCCTGTTTTCCTTCCTTTCCCTAGGCCCTCTTCCTGCAATTCTGCTGGAGTCTGGAGGTGAGAGTGGTCTCTTAGAGAGCAACCAAGGAAAAATCTGGTTACCCTTAGGAAGAGTTCTAACCATTAGAAAAAGCTGCAAAAATATGGAAGCATCTTCAGTCGTGACTGTGTTTGAGGTGCCCACTTTCAAAAGCAAACTTGGAGCTGTGAATCCCAAGTGGCCAGAAATGTCATGCCTGAAGTTTAGGAATCACCTGCATTAAGTGTTTAAGTTGTTGGCACAAAGTTAGGCATCCCAGGAGTGGTGTTTTACTGGCTATTTGCTCACTGTTGCCTGCACAAGTGAAAAGGTATCAGCAAAAAGAGGGGTATCTTTGAACCTAGGAAGTGGGTATCCCTACAAAACTGCCCTACAGCACTCCACCCCTTTATTCAAGTAAGCACCTGCCAAGTGTTGAGGATAAATTAAATGGGCAAACTGTACACATCATGGATGGTGACTGCCTTGTGGAGAATGCACATACAGCTGGACACCTTCTAAGGGGATAATCTGTCCCTCCCTACAACACCCACCCATCACTTGAGATGAACCTCTGGCTGAGAGGTGTTCTGGGCTTGTTTCTCATGCTGCTGTGGGGAGCACAGAGACCCCACAGGTGCTGGCCAAAGTACAGGGTGACTGTGCATGGAGAACATGTAAATGCTCTCACTTTCCAGGGGCAAAACCCCAACTCTGCTTCCCCAGGGGTGGCCCGTGCTATTAAATTGGCTCACACATTAGTTAAGAGGATTTCAAGCTTCTGGACAATGGGATTTCCTCACATGCATACAGCACTGGGGTCCCAAATAGCTTCCTGCTCATCCTAGTGGTGCTACAGCTCCCAGGAAAAATCTGCATGGTGTTCCCCCATCACCAAGCAGGAAGGATGGGCACACAGCTCAGCAAAGCATCCCTACCTATGGGATTAAAATATCCAGGAGATCTAAGCCTTGCCTATTGCTTTATAGAATCACAGAACGTTTTTGCTTGGAAGGGACCTTATAGTTCATCTAGATCCTCACCCCTTGCTGTGGGCAGAGATACCTTCCACTAGACCAGGTTACTCAAAGACCCACCCAGCCTGGCCTTAAGCACTGCCAGGGATGGGGCATCCACAGCTTCTCTGGGCAACCTGTTCCAGTGCCTCATCAGCCTCACAGTAATTTTTTTTTCCACATATCTAACCTAAATTTCCCATCTTTCAGTTTGAACCCATTACTCCTTGTCCTGCTTCGGTTCCTCTTGAAGAGTTCCTCCACAGCTTCCCTGTGGGCCCTCCTAAGATATTGGAAGGTTGCTATGAGGTGTCCAAGCAGCCTTCTCTTATGAACAGCCCCCACCTTCTCAGCCGGTCTTCAGAGGGACCTGCTCCAGTCCCCTTTCCAACTTGCGGGCCACCTCTGGTAACAGCTTGTGCAAAATACAACTTGTACACACTGTGGCAAGTTTCTGGTTTGTTTCCTCCTGTTCTGTTTCTCTTGTAACTTACCCGAGCAAAAGATGAGTTGGGACCCATATAGGAACCTACAGTAAAGCCTGAATGTGCAGCTGAAGGGACAGGGACCTCAAAGAACTCTGGGGCACACATGGCAGTTCCTTCACTCTCTTTAGCATAGAACTAAATCAAAGACAAGCCCTGAAGCCTGCTCGAGGGCCTGGTTAGCACAATAACGTCAGGAAAAACAGTCCAAACTTCCGCTCATCGAAGCCCAAAGGGCTTTGCTGTTAATATGGTCTCATATATCATCTACCAGACAGCTGAATGTTTTCCATGGTGTCATCTGCTTCTGTAAAGAAATGTAGGTGTCACATTTATCATCAGTGTTTTGATTGTGGGCCACAAAGAATACTTAAATACCACCATTTGGGCATTTCATATAAGAAACAATTTCATGAAGAAAGATGACCTTCTGCCACGGATCACAGAACTATGCCTCAGAGATGTGAATTCTCTGGCTAATCTATTCAAGTGTTAAACTTTTTTGGTAAAGTACTTGAATTATTTGTAACAAGACACGCTAAATTCATCCACAAGGCTACTTCTAAGCATAAACAGGCATTAGAACATAGCCATATATCCTATTAACCAGAGTCGCTCCCTGTTTAGTAAGGAAATGTCATCACATTTGTTACAAAGGCAAACAGCAACATACCAAAACAGGATCCAATCTTTCTAAATAAATAAATCAATGATGTGTCAAAAATTAACAGATGAGTTAATATACCCGATGATATCAAAACCAGATGGTGCTTCATAATATTCATCCTGTTCAGTCAAACCCTGAATATATTCTGGACCATCAGTATATAAAATAGGATGCTGCTATTTGTGATGGCAAACAAAAGCAATCATGCCTGCCAAGCACATACTATAACAGGCAGCATTTCAGCTCTGCTAGACAGAAAGTAATTAGAATGCTTTTAATGTCCAAAAGAATGATGCTGATAGGCTGCCACAGATGTGTAGATTTATGAATATTTATATGGTGGTTTATAGCTGACACTTTTATCAGTTGAAGAAGATAAAATATCTGCCTGACTCAAAAGCTTGACAGTCAGGTTAATAAAATCTCATTAAAGAGAATGACCTATGCAATTATATAGGATTTATTGTAATTCATTTTTGATTGTACTCTGCTTAAAGATGCAATTTCCCATTTCCTGATGCCAAATTTAGGTTGCATATCAAGATCTACGTGGTTTTTAACTCCAAGCCATCACTAGAGGAAAGATATGCGTTCAGCATCTCGGTATCTTACACCTTTAAAGAAAAAAAAAATAATTTGATCTCCTGTTTGTCACTGCATCTTACGAAAACGGTGCAGACAAGCAGCCGATCTATTTTCTTTCTGTTAAAATCACCACCGCTCTCTCTATCAGCAGCCTCTCCATTGCCAGCAGCTCCTCCGGTAGCCGGCCCCAGCCTGCCGCCCTCCCCGGCCGGGCGGAGCGGGGCTGAGCGGAGCGGAGCGGCCGGCCCGGGGCTCCCCCCGTCCTCCCCCGACGCCGGCAGCAGCAGCAGCAGCAGCAGCTCTCGCTCCCTCTCTCTCTCTCGCTCCCTCCCTCCCGCAGGTGCGCACCGGCCGGCGGCGCCTGCCCCGCCAAGTGCTGCGCGGCCGCCGGCACAGCCCCGCCGCCGCCACCCTGCCCACGGCCCCGGGCACCGTCGGCCGGGAGCGGCCCCGCCCGCCGCGGGAACTTCGGGGTGCCCGCGCACCGGACAGCGCCCGCCGCCCGCCCCGTCCCCGCCCGCCGCCGCCCCGAGCGGGGCTCCCCGCGCCCCCCGCCAGCCGCCCGGGAGAGGTGCGCGCCTCGGCGGCGGAGCCCGCAGCCCCATGCCGCTCCCGCCCGCCGCAAAGTGCCCCGCGAAGTTGCGCGGAGGAGAGAGAGGAGTTGCGGGTACCTGCGCTCAGCTCCGCGCCGCCGCCCCCCGCCACCGGCGGGCAGGGGCCGTAGCGGCCCGAGGAGCTCGGGGCCGGCGGCGGCGGGCGGGGGTGGCCCTGGGCAGCGCCGGGGGCAGCGCCGGGGCGGGCGGGCCCGTTGGGGAAGGCGCCGTGCGGCGCGTAGGGCAGCGGCTCGGCGGCGTGCGGGAAGGGCTGCCCCGCTCCGCGCCCGCGGGGCACCTCCACCATGGTGGGTCTCTCGTAGCGCTTGGCCAGCGCCGCCCGCTTCCCGGGGAAGGTCTTCAGGACGCTGTAGGGACCCCGCTGCTTGTAGATTTTGGGGGTGCTGGGCCCCTCCTCCGCCGGCTGCATCTCCTCCTCCATCCTCCGCCGCCTCCCCCGGCGCGGCGCGGCGCGGCCCCGCTCCGGGGCTGTGTCTGCCGCCGCCGCGGCTCGTCTCTGTGGCACGGCGGAGCCCCGGCGCGGCGGGGCGCCGGCCTGATTGACAGGCGGCCGCGCCAATGCCTGGAGGGAGACGGGCGGCGACCGGCAAGTGTTTAGGGTAATCGCTGCTAATGGCAGCGGGCGGGGAGGCGGGCGCTGGCCGGGCCGCCGCCGCCCCCGGCACCCCCGCGGGGCAGGTGAGCAGCGGCGGGGGACGAGCGGCCCCGGGCACCCCCGAGCACCCCCGGGCCCCGCCCGGCCCGAGGGGTTCGCGGGCTGCCGGACACGCCCGCCCCGCCGAGCGGCGGCCGCCGCGAAAACTTTGTGTCCCCTCGGCCGGGCGCGGAGCCCCGCCGGGCGCCGGGCATCCCTCCCTGCCTCTCTCCCTCCCTTCCTCTCCCCGCACGGAGCGAGCCGCGGGCTCGCCTTCCCGGTTATTAGGGGTGAAATAAATAATGCCATAAATAAAAGTATTTGGGAGTCCAGGACCTGTCAGAGTTGATTAGGGCACAGAGGACATTTTCTTTCTCATTATGCAAAAGCATTTCATGGCGAAATAAAAGAGGTTTCGCTGTAACTCATGCATGTCAGATTTCCAGGAATCCGGGAGATTAATCACATTTAACATTATTTGCAACGCACCCCGCCCGCTTTTTGCAAACTGCTTAAATGCGGCGGACGCGTGGGGCCGCGTCCCCTGCTCACTTTTCCCTGTCGCCTGCCCGGGCCCTTTCAGGGACAGTTAAGAAATAATGAAGCGATGGTGAAAGACAGGAGGAGAATGAGATGCCATCGAAAGACATTTCTGAGAAATGGTGGAGATCTGGGTGAGATGGGAGACAGCTGAACCCGAATGATATGTTGAAGAAAAATAAATGATAACAAACTGCTCACTGGCTCTCTCCATTCTTTTCTGCATTACCATTATATTTTGCATTACCATTTCTTCTGTCCCACTTCTCGCCTGTTTCTGTTACTATAATTTATCAGGATTACAATAAACCCTCTGGCTTGTGGAAGTAAAATTGCAGAACAATTAGCTGTATTTAAGTGTCGGCAGTGGGAAATCATTCCTCTCATCACGTGGAATTTTGGCCACTTATTGTGGTCATTGCTCTCCCATTCCAGCTTTTTTTATTTAGTCGGAGTCGGGCTCACTGGTAATGAAATACAACCCTTTGCTGAAGGTAATTAACTCCTGCCCATCTACTGCAGAAAAGTGGAGTTTAGTTCTGCAAGCCAGGCATTCTTTTCATGCAGGGTATACCAGGAGCTGGGCTGGTTTTGGTTTTGATTTTTATGACAAGTAGAGTAAATCAATTCCTTGTAGCAGCCAAAAGCATCAAGTAAAGGCTAGTGTGATAGAAATCGCTGTTTTACCTAAGCAAAATCAATCATAAGTCTCTTTGTTTCCTGCCTGAGTCTGATCACTTGTGCTTTCTTTAAAAAAGAAAATTGTACTGTAATGCAAAATAAAGACTGGAAATATGTGTGAGAGAAACTGTTCTCACTCAGAAATTAAATATGTCCTCTACCTTGTCTCATCTGACTGGCCTCTGCCACAGCAGCTATTGGAGGTCAGTACTAAAATTGTATAAGGTTAGTATTAGGCTCCTAAAAGTTAGATTCAAATAAACAGCCCAAAATTACTTTCTCAGGTGTCAACTACATTCATAGAGTTCACTACTCTTTGGTGCAGATGCCTAGCCCTGAGCTCCTCGTGGAAGAAACAATCCTTGCCTAACAGGGACCATGTACAGACAGAGAAAGCAAGGGTGACAGGTGATGTCTTCCAAGCTGCCCTCTCTGATCCCAGGCAGATCACTGGGCAGATGCTGGCTCTCCATGGACAGGGAGAGAGAAGCAGGTTTGGGGTTTATGGGGCACAAAGCCACTGAGGTGGTGTGGGGACCTCATCTGTAAGGAAAATGGAATACGCACTGAATTTCTTTCTGCTGAGGTTTCTGACAGTGCCCATCACCACCAAAATATCACTTCAGTTGCTTTTAGGAAAGCTCAGTTTTTCCCCTAGTTTGCTCTCAGTGATTCTTTTGGGCACACATACCTAAAAAATCTGTGGATGTCTCCCCACCTTTCCTTTTGTGTTTTCCCCTGAGTTTCAGACGAGGGACTCTGGTATTGTGGCCAAAAGACTGTGTTTTGTGCCTAATCTGATGGGTTCCTGCAGGTCAGTCCTGTGATACAAAAGTGTTTAACCCTAAAGCTCCCACCTTTTCCTTTATGGAATGCCCTTTTATAAGGAAACCCCATTTTGCTCTGTGTGAGCTCTGTGCAAGTATGCAGCCACTCTTGCAGCAGGACTATGTGCCTTTGGAGGGGAGGAGCGTGGCCCTAGCCTGGCAAAGAGGCAGGCTGGGGGAAGTGATGGTCTCCAAGTATGGAAGGTGCTGCTGTATCTGCTGTGAGTAGTTTTGGGCTGCCCTTTTCCGTGGCTGCTCCCTGTGGCCCAGCCTACTGCTCCCCTGTGGTCTCTGCATGAACTCCTGAAATTATTATTATCCAAACATTTAACTCTGAATTACAGACCCTCATTGGTTGCACACTGGATGAAAACAGTTAACACATAGCTTTTACCTTGATAAACAAAAAAAAAACCCAACAACCCTTAGCTGATACCAGCAGCTCATTTTCAGAAAGCCAAACACCTTCATTTCCCTTAGACTGTGCCATGACTTGGGAGTTGACCCTGAAGAGAAGGTTGTGTCTTTCCCTACCTGTTTACTGATTCAAGTTTTCACTGTTTCACTGACACTAAGGGCTGGAGATCTGTAGCAGGATTATTGCAGAGCACTCTAAGTAGAAAAATGATGGGGAGTAACTGACCCTCGGTAAAAAACCTAATCAAAACAAAGACAACGGGCACAATGACAAATAAGAAACACAACCTTGCTGCAGTATGCACTCCTCTGCTCCTAGAAATCATGGCAAAGAGAATATTTGTCAGTATATAGAAAAATACCCAATCTAGACACAGGCCATCAATCACTGAACATGTCTTTGTTGAAGGTACTGTGAGGTACTCAAAGAATAAAAGTGTGATTCATCCCTATCTTCCGAGCAGGGGCTAAATCTTGCTCCACTTATTCATGGGAGCAGTGCTCCTGTGATAGCTAAAGCACGCAGGATTTGGCCATGAACTGCCAATATTGCTCTGCACATTTGGAGTGTATGATGAGAGATGAGATTGGCAACTCTCCTCTGTAATCTAAACCACTCTGCAGGCAGGCTAGCCATGATTTGCTGCCCCAAACATTTAACCCCGGCTAGTTAATTTAAGCTTAGCTCAGTTGCTCATGTTTATGGATAAAGAAACAAAAGGGAAAGCATCAAAAGGAAAAGATGACTGTGGAATTCAATATTTCAGCAGCTGTTGATAGGTAAACCTTATTGAAGTGTAGCATTCAAAACCAAAGGCCCGCATTTATGATAATGAGCCTAACAAGGAAATGAGATTGACACAGCAATTCTCTGTTTTTGTTGTCCCCTGAGGTTAGAGATTATGCAGTGCACGGTGCTGTTTTTAGCCTCTTTGGTGATTCCAACTGTGAGAGACAACGCTGTGCATATTTGTCAAGGTTGCACTTTAATCAGGTGACTCAGGGGCTTTTTGAGGGAGAATGTGAACTGCTGGTCTCACTTAAACCTTAATCCACATCCTATGTCAGAGATTCATCAGCCAAGCATTGCAGCTTTCAGCCCCTTCTTTTCCCTTATGCTTACTCAGTGCTCTGAGAACATGCTTTGAAATAATTGAAATGTATCTATCGTGGTTACATTGTATTTTGAGAATTACTGGAATGTTTCTCAGTGACATTAATTGGTTTTAAAATATTTTTGTCTTCCTAATTAGTAAAAGATTGATGAGCAGTGGAAAGGGCATTTATACACAGGCAGACACATATGTCCATGCTACATTTGTGTCTTAATAAAATGGTTGCCAACTGGTTTCTTATGCCTAGTAAACACTGGGAAGATAGAAAAGATACTATAACTTTAGGAAAAGGAAATAACCTCTGTTTCAAATGGGATCACATAGTGTAAAAGAAACCCCAAATCTCCCCGAGGGCTGGAAAATGGATAAATGAATTATTTAAATATAGTTAAAGGATACACAGGAAAAAGTAATGGCTCTGATACCCAATGCAGGGAAAAATATTAATATTTTAAGGAATCAATTGTGGACACATGAAAAAGCTTGTTTTAATTAAAGATAGCTTACATAAAGCAGTTTCAAGCAGGGAGAAACAGTATAGGATACTTGTTGCTGAGCCTTTTTTAGAAATACATCATGAATAAAATGAATGACATAACTCAGTCCAAACTTCCATCTGCCCTAAGAAATCTTCACGGTCTGTGTTGGAGCATTTTAGAGTAGCTTTACCTCTCTGGAGCATTAGCTCTTTCCCCATCCCTTGCTCAAACTTGCTGGTGCTTTCTCTTGGTCTTGGCCATCACCGTGTAACTCAGAGCTGCTCTGTACTGCATAGCTGCTCTTTGCAATGCTTAGATTTGCAATGCTTCTCATTTTGCACACTTGGCATTTTGAGACCAGCATTTTGAGAGGGTTGCTGGCTGTGCAGATCAAGGCAGAGCTTCCTTGGCCAAAATTCAGGCTGGGACCCAACTTCTTGACTAACCCTGAGGCACTCTCACTGGTCCTGCTGGTCCCTGCCCTTCATGTACTTTCCAATCTTTGTTGTCCAGGCTTGTAAAAAGGTGGTCCTTGCAGGTCAGAAGTCACACTGAGCTAGAACTCAATTAGTGTAGAAAATGCTAATTTCCCCAAGCAGAGACCTCACTGATATTTTGCACTGAAATGTTACACTTGGGCTCAGCACTCACACAGCTTGATGGCTGTTCAAAAATATGGTCAAATTTTGTCAAGCAAGCTGTGCACATCAGTGAAAACACAGATGGGATGGACAGAGGAAAACAGCTGGAAGCAGAATCTTCCTTAAACTGATCAAGATGGAGAACCCGACTGTGGTTTAAGCACCACAAAATACACATGATCAGCCTTGTGGTGTCTACTGAGCAGAGAGTCAACTCAGCTTAATCTGACAAAAAACACAGCCTGAAGATACCAACAGTGAAGGAGGCATGGGAATGACACATGATTCTTTGCTGAAATAAGGCTTCAGCCCATAATAGATGTCTTTTCCATCTTTAAAGAGAGCCTAGGAACAGAAGGGTGCAAATTCTTCTCTGCATTTCCCTTCATCACTATCCCATTCTCAGGCAGCCCCTAAAACTTATATGAAATAATGACAACAGCTTCTTTGCATCCTTAAATGCAGAGCTCAACCACTTCATGGGACTGAAATGAAGAACTTCCTCTACATTAGTAATCATGTAGAAGCAGAACCAGTAGTCCTGTGGGAGGTCCTAAAAAGCTGGGGGCAAAATAATTTCTTAGAAGTCCAGAAAAGAAGAAAGTGATGGGCAGAACCTGGAGTTTCCTGAGACCTCAGTTGCAGACTGACTGGTGCACCACAAAATGGCTGAGTTGTGAGAGGTTCCAAAAACTTTGAAACATAAACTGAGTTGAATTCATTAATAGAAATGGGGGGGGGGGGGGGGGGGGGGGGAGGGAAGGCAACAGCACATATGGGCAAAAATTTCTGGAAGTAGAGCTAGGAGACTGCTTTAGTTTCATGTGAGATGGAATTCCATCACCATGCAAGTCTTTATGCCTGGGAATGTGTCCACAACAAGCTACCTTTGCTTAGGAAAAAAAAAAAATTAGGTTTGCTGAAGGGTAAATGCACAGATGCTGTATTTGCAGAGGCTGGAGTTCTTCTGATGCATCACCCACCTCTGGCTCTCCAGACCAGATCAGGTGCTCCCAAAAGTCATCCAGAGCTGATCTCAGAACAGCACTACACATAAGTAATGTTCTATGAAAGTGTTTGCTTTTACTTGTTTTAATGTAAAGGATCTGGGGGGAAAAAAAAAAAAGATGAGATGTGTGAGGTTGTCTCAGAAAACAATATGAGACTACCCTGAGTGTCCATCAACTTTACTTTTGTGATTGTCATAAGAATCTCTTTATATCCTGAGCATCCTCATTATTATATTCTTGTTTCTTTGATATGTGGCAGTGAGCTTGTGGCCAACAAAAGAGGAACTTGCCCATTGATACCAGCAGAGAGGTGAGAGTTAACTTTAGCTAATGCTCTTTCTCTGAATCCTAACTTAAAACTGAGGAAATCTTCTATTGGCCTCTGTCCTTGAAAGTATCTACTGGATTTGATGCTGGTTCTGCCATCCTTAGGTAGACTAGATGAGATCAGAATTCAGATAATTTACATTATTTTGATTTGGAATAATGTTTATAAATTCATTGAAATCTTCCAAGGTGGTAGAAGAGTGTCTCTTCAAGGAAGCATTTCTTGCTGTCCCTCTACAAACATCCATTGCACTTACGCAGAATTTAGCTTGTTAAGAAAAACAAAGTTGGTGGGTTTTTGTTTCTTTTTTTTTGTCTCTGTGCTTCTTCAATCACTTTTATTTTTTAATACTATGGTTACTGTAATTTTCTTTTGCTGGGAAGAAATCCTCTCTGGTCAGCTCTATTATGATGGAGTAGACCATGATTTCCAAAGAAATTGTTGTTTTCTAGCCATATATATGTATGAAAGCAAGATGCTGTGGCTCCTGGAAAACCCACGTATCAAAAAAGGCAGCTGCATTGCCCCAGTAGATCTAACCAAAGCGTGAGCACAGACATAGCCTTTCTTTCTTTACAATTGCAGACTTGCAGACATATACACTTGCCTCTGGAAAACTGGAAAGCTAAATATTAAAACCTGACACACATTTAAGATTTCACATGTTCACTTACATAGATTAAAAATGTAAATGAAGCTGACTTCAGTGAGATGCTGACCTGAGATCAAGCTTTCTGAAGACAGGCTCTTTTCTTCAGAAGAAAGAAAAAAAGAGCTGAGAGTTTTTATTCACCTGGATGAAACAAACAAAAAAAAAAAGTGCAAGAACTATTTATAAATATGTATGAATAAATATTTAATTATATATGTGCTGAATGGTTTAGCTGTTGTTCAGCAAATACATAATTTGTTAATTTTGCCTTCTTCTACTGAATAATTTATTCATCAGATCAGCTCTTTTAATATTCACTAGATGATCGGCTGATCAAATCCTGTTAGCTGAATATGTTATTTGATTTTTTTTGCCCTTTTCAAAAATCACTTAGTCTATTGGAAGAACATTGCTGTGATTTATTAGTGGTATATTCCATCCAGTCCATGGTGACATTCTTCAAGAGTAACCTCCAAAGACAGTAGATATCTTGCTCTTGTCATATGATATTAAACTTTTGTAATCCTGACATGTATTAGGTGTCGTTGACCAGGGAAATACAACCCTGTTTCCAATGGTACACTTTTATGTCACAAATTCATGACAATTCATGTATGGTATGTTTTATTTTTTATTTGATGATTGAATATTGAATTATTTAGATGAGCTACATCAATCATTCCTATATTCTGGTTTATCCAAGTGTCTACCCTGCAGTTTTTTCAGTACTCTGTCTTTGCAAAGGATTTCTTCTAACCTCTAAAATTGCCATATAGCTTCACAGATACCCTGACATTACAGTGTGGAACAAGATGGAGAAAGGACAGTGTCTAATCCTTTACAAGTCAGCCTTGAAGTCAGTCATCTTATAGCCCTTTGTAGCTAGAAAAGGACTTCTTACACTTACCACTTGAAAGGGGAAATTCTTAGCTTTCGATTGTACTGTCTTCATACCCAGGGAGGTCTGCAGAGATCAGGAAGTAAAGCCATGGTGTCATTCTGTTTAAAAAATTATTTTATGTTTTTATAGTATTCTCTGACATTTTCATAATCATTAAAGCTTCTGAGGACATACTTTTTCTCTTAAGCTGCTGAAGCCTAAATATTCAAATAAGGCTAGCTTTGTAAAAAGGAGGATGTGAAAGTTATCATCAATCCATTAAAAAAAAATACTTCTCAAGCTAATTCTCTGTAACACTGCTGTGTAAGACTTACAGAAATACCAAATAAACAACAGGGCAGTGACACTCCAAAGGATTGAGACCACCACTCTGAAATGACCTGTGTAATTTTGAGCTGGTGCCAGTCAAGACTAGTGCTGACATCTAGTACACAGATGTGTGTGCCACAGTTTGTGTGCTACAGCCTAATGTATTCCAGATTTCAAGATGCATGCATATGTAATAGCCTATATAATATTCCATACAAAAATTGCATTAAGAAAATGTTAAAGTTGCCTAGTTCGGCATTTAAAAGTCAGGAAATAAAATTAAGGTTGTACATGCAACATTAACTCTGTTCCCTAGAGCATTTGCCTATGATACAGTCTAATTACATGATCAAATATTATTTCTCAGATTATACAGTATAATATCTACATTTTTTTCATTTTTCAAAGTGTGAGGTGCATTAGGGAGGTTTCAGCTTCACCTTCATACAAAAAGGCTTCAAATAAACATGGACTTGTCTGTCTGGAGAAGGGATACCTGGAAAGAGTTATAACAAGGGGCTATAAAAGAATGAGTGGTGTAGGAAAGGTGAGTGAAGAATGATGATTCAATACTCCTTCAACTGTAAAAGCTGGGGAACATTCATTCAACTAGCAAGTTTAAAACACGTTTATTTTACATGCCATACACATGGACTCAGCACTGGAGACTCTGAGAAGATCCAAACAACAATGCATCCAAAAGAGAAATGTATAGACCACAGGGCTGTTGCTGACTGTTACATGAGAGCTAGAGGTACACTGCCCGTGCCAAGAAGTCATTAATTGTTGGTGACCAAGGTCTAGGAGGATCTACCTGTGAAGGGCTCATTTAATTTTTCTTTTGTTCTTTCTCCAAACAACCACTGCTAGCCAGCTTTCAAAGCACTACAGTTACCAGTGTTTGCATACAAACCAATGAGGATGATGATGACAGTAATACCCGACATCTGGGATCCCTGCCACAAGGAAAGGAGAGGTGAGTGTGACTCCTTGGTCTGTTTACCAGCTGCAAACCCCATCCTCAGAACTGCTCCTTACTGGAGATGCTTCTGTGCATCCCAATAACCCAGCCTAAAATTTTTGCAGGACTGTCCCTGTAAGATTTCATTCCTGTTCACTGCTCCACACTCAAGCAGGATCTTACCCTAGAACTGTAGAAGTGGGTGTTTTAAGCACTGAGCAGAGGACAGCTGAATCCTCCACAATGTTTCTCAGCTGTTTGAAGCATATATATCTGCACCTCAGAGCCTCCTCTCCATGACTCTAGTGGCAGGTACTGATTGTGAGATTGTTACAGTCCACTGCTGGCTGCCCTTGGGCCAGCCAGTAACAGTGAGCAGCCCTGGGAGCTCTGGAGCAGAGATACCCAAGGGGACACAGGAGCTGACACCCTCTCCAGGTACAGGCTGTGTTCCCACATGCAGCACAAAACTGAAATGGGGCTGTTTTCCTATGACATGGAAGTGAATGTCAGAAATCGGGTGGAGATGACAGCCATGTGATCGACCATATTCACAATCTATTCCATTTACCTTGCATACATTATCTGCCTCCTTCACCTGCACTGCGACTGCTAATTCATTTTTACCAAGAGCCTTTTTCTTATGCTAATGAGGTTCTTTAAACAATTGTTTCTAAAAACTCACTGGGTTGCAAAAGAAATGGTCCTTTCTTTTCCCAAACTGCAGAGCAGTCCTCCCTTTACTCCCTGACAGGCCTGAAATGAGAGTGTTGCTCCACTGAAGATTTAAGGTCTGTTATTTCACTCTTCGTTGGGTCTAGAAGTCAGTATTTTACATAATTGAAGATCGTGAAATATTAGTTCAGGGAATTAGGTTTTGATGAAATCTTGACAGATATCAAGGTATTATGTATAATTAACACCAAACAATCTACAATTAGAAGATTTAGCATATACAAATGTTTTTTTTAGGAAACTAATGGTACTTTACCAAACATCTGAGTGATGATTTTTACACCCTCTGAAGTCTAAGGCTCTCCATGCCTTTACAGATAAAGCAACATAAAAAGAGTGCAAATTTTCACTTTGAAGGACCTGAATTCTTCATTTTGTATTTTGTAAAATGTCTGTAACTTTCTGTAAGGGAGATCTATGTATAAGACCTCAAGATTATATCTGGGCGAGGCCAAATAAAAAAAGCTGCTCAGTTTTTATTGAGGGAGAAGCTTTCTGTATGCAGGGAAAACCAAGCCTGATGTTTACATCTGCCATGTGACACTGACTCACACAACATGATTTTCAAGCAGAGTGTGAGAGGCATTACAGTCTCATTGTAAGGTCATAAACTAAAGTGCTGACCATATACAGCTGTCCCCCTACTTACCTGTATTCTGAAAAAAGGCCATTACTTATTTGGGGAGGGGTTTGTTTTGCCATTTGTGTGTGGGGGTATAAAATACAAACATTGTATAAACACTCTGCACTGCAACAAATGACTGCACAACACCCTCAGCACTGGGGAAGGTATCTCTTCATCCCATAGCACATCTTTAAGGCAGAGATTATAAACAACCCTTGTCTCTCTGTTTAATTTTCTATGATATTGCTCTTTTTTTCTTCCAACTTGGGGACTGACCATTCCACTAAGGGATAGAGAAAAAGCCATCAATCTTTTCATGTCTGTGACAGACCCAGCCACCAGCAGCTGCTGTCTCTGGAGAGCGTGGCAGCCTTGCTCTGCTCACAGTCCATCCATGGGGACCTGCATCAGTTCTCTGTGGATTCTTCCCATCTTATAGAGAAGATTTCTCTCCAAAATAATTCTGGAGGTATTAAAAACTCATCTCTGCTGGCTGATATTCCACCCAGGGCCAGGTTTGTGGAGGCCAGCTGTCCCAAAGGGCTGACATGGTTGCAAGCAGCTCTGTTCTCCAAGGTGTGTCTCCAGCACCTGTCCCCATTACACTTGTGCCTTGCCACATGTAGGATTGTGCTCCTGTCTTGCAGATGACAAAATCACAATAATATAGCACCAAGACATTTGGGCTAGAAGAGCTGCTGTGATGGCAAATCCATGGGTGGAGCAATTTTAAAGGCATCTGCAGAGGGAATCTTTCACAGGTGTGTGACCTCCCAGCACTCCGAAAGTCTACACACTCCTGAGCCAGCAGCCTGATGGGGCAGGGCAGGTTCTTTTCAGAGCTGCTGGTGGAACATGGGGTACAGGAAACACGATGAAACCTTGGCCATGCCTGGGCACAGACAGAAGAGCATTGGAGATGTATTTTGAACCTTTTTATTGAAGTGTCAGGGATTTTTGGATGGTAAATCCACTTTTAGGCCAGCAAGTCTGCAAAAAACCTGTCCAAAAAAAACCCCATGAAAAGAAGATGTTCAAATGCCTGAGACCTCACCATCTCCCAACTGCAGGAAAAAGCAACCAGACACTGCTTCTTTTGAATATCTGGGGGAAAAAATAAGATATTTAAAGATGCACAAGATTATGGATTAACTTTTTCAGATTCATAGAAGCCATTAAATACTTGCAAAGCAGGTTTTTTCTGTAACATTAGATTTAATGGGAATAAATCAGCTGAAAGACATGATTGCAAGAATGGTAACAGCAGGATTCTCTATGAACTTCGAGTTTAGGGAGTGTTTTTTCTACTCTTCCATAAAGGAAAATGCTCTTAACATATAACTTCTGAGGCATTGTAAGCAAATAAAAGGTGACATAATTCTTTGCCATTAAAACTGACATAAGTTCGATGATGCACAGATACAGATGAGATAACTCTGAACTATGACATTCTTCAGGGCTGACAAAATTCTTGTAAACTAAGACTTTTTAAATCAGCAGAATGGACCTGGTTATAACAAGTAAGCAGAGGTTACATGACCTGAATTCTGATTTCAATTGGTCAAATGTTGGTAATGGGTAAGAGAATATAATAATATGCTATGGAGATAATATTAATGACATTCACAGGAAGAACCAGGTGAAACTGTATCCAAATGTTAAAGGGAACATGAGGGTTGTGGGACAGTTGTCAAGACTGATATTTAGTAAGGCATTGTGACTTCATGTGAGAAGACAAACATCTCAGACCCCAAGTGCTAAAGATCCCCATCAGAACATACGCTGATGTGCAGCTCCACGCTGCAAAGCAAATGGAATTGCTCTGATGCTTAATCCTTCAATATTGCATTTCTAAATTTGCTGTGTTAAATAGACTCCTGCTATTCCTAACAACAGACCCCAATCCTATTACAGCAAAGAAAAAGCAGAAGATACATGATTTCAAAACCACATCTGATCTTTTGAAGTCAATAAATGTTGTGGGCTCATATGGTGCTCAGCTCTTCCAAAAAGTAAGATTCAGAGGTTTGCCCCAGACCACATAATAAAGCTGGCAGAGCAGAATATGATTTAGGATCAACCACCTGCCATATGGCACTTCTCCATCCTATGCTGCTTCTTGATCATGCTAAGTTAGTCACAGCTCCAGCAGCAGAAATAGGAGGAGTTGTTTATTATCCTCAGCACAGTAATGATACCTCAGGCCACAGTGATAAGTAATTGAAACAACAGGGGTCTTAGAGAGACTTAAAAACAAAGATCTTAAAATACACAGAAACTGGTGAATTAAATGGAATGTGTAACTAATAAATTGCCAGCTATTTGCAGTATAATACAGCATCCCAAATTCAGGCATTCTGAGTTCGACTTCCACAACGCCACTTGATACTCTTTAGAATGTAAAACCCCATCAAGATGAGGCTAAAATAATAGCAATAATAATAATCATAGCAACAACAAAACTAACAATAACAATGTTATTCACACTTACTTTTCTTCAAAGGGATTTCCATTTGTAAATGCAGGTAGAAAATAAGTAATTTTAACACTGAGGTGTGACAACAATCACATGCAATTAAGGACCCACTGTTATGCAGTGCTGAACATCTATGATCTAAAGCTGATAAGGATTTAATGGAGTAAATAACAATATTTATAAATATTGTTGGCTTATTGTATCACGTTTTTCTGGCCTGAAAATATGTTATGTCATGCTGACTACAGATTAAGGTATCAAAAACAAAACAAAGTGATTTCTCTTCAATTGTACTTGCCCTAAACAGATATCATGGAGCCCTCCTCTGAGGATGGAAGGATTCAACCTTCAAAGCAAGCCTTATGCCATCAGACCTACTGATATGTATTTCTCTGTGCTCTTTATTAAATGAAATTGCATTTGATATTTTTCATTTGTCTTTATGATCTATTAATAATGCTTTACCTACCCATCACTCTGTATTTTCTGCATAATTTTATCCACTTCTTCCGCTTTTAAGATGGTCCTAGAATTTTTAGTGCTATTCCATGCACTATATGAATTTTGAGCATATACTTTATGCAGCTGAGATATATCATACTTAACAGAAAGTTTTCCAAAACCATTGTCTCACATTGTAATGAGATACAGAGAGATTAAGGATAGTTTAGTACTTTGGCTACTGGATGGCACATGAAGGGCAATATGATTAAATGCAAGATAAAACTGTGAGCTGAGTGATAAAACCAGACAAGTACATGAAAGATTTTTCTGTCAGAGGTTTTTCTTATTTGTCATGTAAATATTGCCTGAATGTACTATTACTGAATTTAAAGTTTGTAATTTTGCAGCTAGTAATTTTCCATTAGGGGTACTGTTTCATTTATCACTGCTGGGTTGTCTTTGGAAGACTAGGAAATAAGACAGTCATACAACAGTGATCTCCCTCAACCTGTGCTAACCCAGCTGCACTGTTTATTTCTAGTGGAGTGCACCATTTGCCAGGGCTGGCATCCACCAAGGATCTGCAATTGTGGCTTTGCAATGTGTAAAATCAGCAACTGGCTCCTACAAGATGCTCCCAAGAAAAGGAAGAAAAGAAAGAAAATCATACTACCAGGCTCTCTAGATCTTCAGGGCAGAGACATGTACCTGTGCTGTGTGGTTAATGTGCAGAGCAGGGAAGCACCAGGGCTCAGGGCATGCTGGGCGGCAGGAGCTGCTCAGGCATCATTGTGAGGGGTTTCTGCCACTGAAGTAGGGACAAGTGGAGGAGAAATGAGTGTGACACCCCAGCAGTCCCAGCTGACCTCTCTCAGGAACCAAGGGGGTATCTGCTTTGGAAAGGTGTCCCCTGGCTCAACCCAGTTAGGTGGTCCTGGTGCTGCCCTGGGGAATGCAGTGGCTCAGGTTCCACCAGCTTCAGCCCACTGCCCCAGAGCTGCTGGGGAAATTACCCTGATTTGGGGGTGTCAGTGTGTAAAGAATGGGGGTGTTAAAAATTTGAGTTTTCTCTCAGTAACTGCATTCACACCAGGAAACACAGGAGAGCACTTGCCCAGCAATAATCCTGTTCCATTTTTATATCATGATGGAGAAGTTCAGTCTGATCCAGGCTTTTGTGGTGGAGCACCTAAGCATCACCCCACCAGAGCACACTGGTTCTAGCAAGGGCCAAACTGTGCAGAGGTTTGGAGAGGCTGCTGATGCCTGCCTGCTGATGCAGCTTGGAAGGAAGTCAGGGCACACCATCAGCTACTTCAGAAAATCTCAGGCTCTGTGTAAGTTGCACAAATTACTGGCCAAAGATTTCAAACAATGAACACATTTGTTCTCAAACTATTTATGAACAGGAAGAAAACAAACCTCACAGTAAGACAGTGATGTGTTGAATATGCTTTGTTTGCCTGGCATTAATGGATATCTGAAGGAGCTGGGTTGTATGACTCATTCAGTCAAACTGTAGAGATAATCAAAGGGGTGAGAAATGCTTCCAAAGGATCCCCTTTTGCATTCTTCAAACATTCTCTCAAACTCCCAATGAATTCAATACAGAAAAATTAAGATGAGGCTTACATCCTTGCAGGTCTCCTGTCACCCTGTGCAGCTGAACTGAGACCAAACTATCTCCCAGAGCTCATATGGGAGCAGCACAATTGTCCCTTTCTGTATGCCATTAGTCACATGTATTTCCAGTCCCTGGGGTGGATCTCTGCAGGCAGCATGTGACCTGCTGCCTGTCCCCTGCCACACTCTTTCCACAAGGCCCTCCCTGTCACTGTCACCTGGGGATGGAGATGAGCTGTGCAGTCCCGAGTGCCTTGGTAACAAGATATCTGGCTGCTCTTGGTGGAGTTCTGGGGTCCCTCGTGGATGTGTGACACCCAGGAGTAAAAGAGAATTATCACTATAAAAAAATCTCATCTTTTCATGTCTATAATTTGTTCCTGTGTTTGTGTCTTGCTGCATTGCATTAAGCTTTCTCTAAAAACAAAAAACTGCAATTCATAACCAGAGAGGGGGGAGAGACAGAGAGAAAGAGGGAGAGAGACAGAGAGAAAGACTAATGCTGGGAATCCCAGATTGCTGAAAAGGAGAGGAAAAAACCAACACAAAATTGCTGCCGGAGATGATTAAAGACACTTCAACATTTTATAGGGAACAGCCTGCAAAACTGCTACAGAAAATGGTGGGAGATAAGGCAGCAAAGGAGATCGTTATCAGAGCTAGAAGTTGGTGATCTTTTTTGAAAAATAGTCACTACATGAAAAAATCCTCTCTTGTCTCAAAGAAAAAAAAAAGCCCACAGCAGATATAACCAAGGAACATAGAGATGATCAGTGTCCCATGCTTCATTCAATCAGGCAATCAAGATAATTAGAAAGTATGGGGAAGATTGATTAATGGCCAAGACAGACATTGAGTTGACCTTTTCTTTATTACTACAGCAGTACATTTAAATAGTTTCCACTTAGTAGGGTTTAAAATGGAAAAGTGAGCTGTTACAGATATAGTAAATGTGTAACTAAGAATGCAAGATCTAATACCCCTATTCTGTAGCTTGCTTTCCACCTTTAGTCTCCACACTAAACTCACCTGAACATGAATTAGCTTAATTTCTTGAATCCATGCTCTAGCAGTTACACTAGTTAGTATCTTAAGAGAAACCAAGGTATTTAATGGTAACAAAATAGATACAGTTTAAAATACTTTTAAATTGAAAATATGAAAATATAGGGGTCAGTGTTACTTTGTGAATTAGCATCAGTTTTGTTATGCATAGGAGCAGAGCAAGGGAAGCTGAACCAGACTCCTCGTGCTGGGATCCCCAGATTCAGTGATGGAACATATCCAGGACTTCTTCTCACAGGACTTCTTCCAGTGAGGGAACATACCCAGGACTTCTTTGTGGTACTTTCTGCTTAGGAGAGCTTGGCATGTCCACAGCAGGGTAACCTGGGCCTTTCCTTCATCATGTCAGAGATTTTGGCTGAGTGACCCAAGCTGGGGCCAGTGGAGCTGCCACAGCACCAGGGCCAGCAGCAAGTGTCAGAGCAGAGAGCAGGCAGGAACCTCAGAGGGAAAGGAACTTTGTGAAGACATCTCCACAGCTATTAGCCAATCTCCCTGATGTGAGGGTAGGGTTCCCAAGCAGGCTACAAGGCAGGCACAACACAAAGAGCACATCATGCATGAGAGGCTTGCAAGGATTTCTGGTACGCATCAAAAGGGATTCTGAGCCAAAATGTGCAGCTTGCCATGCTCACCTGAGAGGGGCTGAAAACATAACACAGATCACAAGTTTCAGGAGTTGGCTGACTTGTGCCTCTGGGCTCATGGTGTGGGGCAGACTTCAGGGCACAGGGGCCTGGGCCATGTAGGAAATCTGGGTGTGTCCTGGGAATATCCCTTTTAGGAGAAGGGTTTAATTTGCCTTTTTATATAAAATATTCTTCTCTCTGGTGAGAAATGCAGTGAGCTGTGCTCTGTAAGGTGACCCTAATAGCCAATGTAAATGAGGAGCAGAGGTAGGTACAGACACTTCCCAGCAGCAGTGTGGGAGCGGATGACGCAGGATTTTGCCTGGAGGCAACTCAGGGCAGAGGCATTGTCAGATCTCGAACAAAGACAATGCACGGCGTATCCTGCCATCACCAAGGGCTGCAGCACAAGCAGTGGGGCCTGGGCACAGCTGAGCCTGCTGTGGAGGGCCCAGCTCCCCACCGAGGCTCAGTGATCGCTGCTAAAGAGTCCCAGCATCTCTCAGCTGCTGAGCTGAGGAGTGCCGTGTACTGCTCAAGGCTGTGTGCTGATCAGTGCTTTTCCTCACAGGCAAATCTGCAGGGGAAAGGGAGAGAAGTTAATTAGTAAAACTGGAAGGCATTTAGGAAAATAAGTATGTATTTGGAAGAAAATTCACACCAACCTATTTGGTATAATGCAGGTGAAATCAATAGATTTCTACAAAGAGTGGCTTTGCAGAAGTTTACAAAATCTACAGGGAAATTATGACATTAAGCAATGTTTACAACTACAGAGTAGTGTTTCAGGCAAAAAATGTTATATGTTGTTCATTTGCAGTAGTCAACCCCCTTCCAACTACAGAGTTAGCCTTTTAATTTTGTAGAGTTGAAAACAATTTACATATTGTATGAAAAGTTTTCTTCTGTGAGTTATCTACTAAGCAGGAATAATCTTGATTGCCAGCACTGGGTCAGGCATTCAGCTCATGTAGCCCAGCAGAACTCCTCTGGTGTCGATAAAACCACCTTGATTTACAGTAGCAGAAGATCTGAGCAGTGTGTAGCTTTGAAAAATTGAGGTGTAGGTTTATTCATTATTTCAAAGGTAGAGGCTTGATCTGCTCTGCTGAGACACAGCCTTGCTGCGCCAGACAGCTATGCTGAGGTCTCCACAGGCTCAGGAGGACCAGGGTTTGCTCCCAGACTGTGCTTTGCAGGAACAGCTCCTCACTGAGTAGGAGCAAGTCCAGAACTCCCTGATGAATTCTTCTTTACCCTAGCTCATCAAAAACACACTTGCAATGGCAATTAATTGGTTCTGGGATACCCTCCAATGCAAATGGCCACATCCAAAGCCCTCTATTTTGCTGCCTTGAAAGGGCACCCGCTCAGTCTCAAGGGTGTCAGTTTTGAGACTGGTACTTTATATGCATCTAGGTCAGGTTTCATCTGTGACCAAACCCGTGAGCAGTGGTCCTGTGCTGATCCTGAGATGGCTCTAGGGACAGGTGGGGGGTGTGTAGGGCCCCTGGTCCCCTTGCTGCAGGGTGGGTGTGAGGGTGGTGAGGGTCTCTGTGAGCACATGGAGGTGCTGGGGCCTGCCTGCCCCTGCTGGGCTGGGCAGTTCTGCTCCCAGAGCACTCACAGGGAGGTGAGGCTCCAGAGCTGCTCTCACTGACAGGGTTGCTCCAATTTAAATAAAAATGTTTAAAAAAAGACTAATAAGGAAACCTCAAAATATTAAAAGCTAGCTGCCTTTGAAACAAGAGGGCAACAAACAGCTGCTGTGAAAACTGCAGAAGGTGCCAATGGGTTAGAGGCAGGTTTGGTTTAGGGATTATACTGCATTTAATGCCATAGAGCTGGGAATTCAGTGTACTGAGATGCAGAATACTTCTATCTAGAGCTGAGCATTTCCCACTCTCATTTGACTTCATTGGAGGAAACTCAGGGAGCTCCATACCTCAGAAGGTGACTGCAAGCTCTGACATTTGAATCACACTAATAAAGTAGTTTCCCTTGGTGGGATGTGCATGCCCCCTCCCAGTAAGTTTCAAATGATGCTACTCCTTAAAGCAGGAACAAACATTTTACTTATGGCTAGAATGCATTTATTGGTAATTTTCACATAAATCAACTTATATGAAAATGTATTCACAATCCAAGCCTTCTCTATAGTGATAAAATGTTTCTGCTTCTGTAGTAGAAAATAGCTTATTATGCAAACAGCATTGCTAGTGTTACATTATGCATGGGAGTCACCTGGAGAACATCACAAAAGCTTCAACCAAAAGGAAAAAAAAGAGGGGAGAAAATCGGGTGTTCCATTTACTGCATCACTTGCCTATTATAATTAGCTGTAAATGAGCTGATATCTGTACTTTGAAATGTATTTCATATATGCCTTGGTAACATTATACAAATAAGAAAAGCTGAAGAGAATGAAAGGATATGAAACTCACCCAGAAATGGCCTTGCAAAATGTCACCCCAATTAAAAAAGCAAAAGCCAGTTGCCATTTTTAAACTGGTTGCTTGTATTTACTTTGAGAATACCTTGGTTATATTTATATTCTACTTGATTTAATTCAGGATGCTGCAAGTTCCCACTGGACTGTCATCATTATGAATGACATTGTTGAGAAGTCTGATTAAATAAGATCTGCTCAGGCTAAAACCCATCTTACCTCAGATATGTTTAAAATTATCATGGGGGAAATAAAAAAAAAAAGACTTAGTCCCAGCACAATCATTCAAGGCCTATTGTCTCATGTGGCCTTTCTTACTGAGGAATAAAATAATGGTCTTAAAAACAGTGGAAGAATGTGAGGAGCTCTGTGGGGAAGGGTTTGGGGTGGATGGTTGACGAAAAACTCAGCATGAGCAGGCAGTGTCAGAAAGCCTATGGGTCCTGGGCAGCACCACGAGCAGCGTAGCCAGCAGGGTAAAGGAGGGGATTCTGCCCCTCTGCTCTGCTCTGTGAGACCCACCTGGAGTACTGGGTACAGTGCTGGTGTCCCCAACACAAGAAGGACGTGGAACAGTGGGAGCAAGTCCAGAGGAGTCCCCAAGGTTGGTAAGAGGACTGGAGACATTACTGGAAGAGATGAGAAATATCACAGAAGAAAAACTTGTTGCTAAAATTGCATGATATATTATACATGAACATGTGTGGTATTTGTATGTTCATATATGTATATAAATGCAAGCATACGTGTATATATACCTATCTAGAACTATATCTAGAATTCCAAGACTCAAAAGAGGAACACAGTCTGTGACTCATTTAAGGCCAACAATCCTGAGGTCCAAAGTCTTTAATAAGGGACAAGATCATGACAAAAATCTGGGCAAAATACTCACAGGAGTGTTTGAGAAGTTAGAATTAATCTGTGACAAAAAATAATATTTCTGGAGGTGCCAAATGAAGGTGCTTTTTTTTCTCATGGGGACTACATGAGGTGACACTATGGCTGCTAAGGGAAGTACAGAATGTTAGAGAAAAGAGAGTGACAGAAAGTCCTGGTCAACAAAAATAATGGATAGATATGCAGTGAAAACCAATGTAAGCAATAATAATACCTGATATTTGGGAAGAAATGCTAAGTTGAAATGGATTATGTTACTTTGCAAGAGTGCATATGCCAGCAGAGTGTGCACAGACAAAGCAGGGACAAAGAAGATGACAACAACATCACCAGCTCAGAAAAATTCCCTCTGACCAATGGACACTGCTGCAGAAGATGAATGGAATATTAGATTGAAATCAAATGGAACTTCTATGAATTTTAAGTTGGACACAGGCAGACAAGCTGGTGTGAAGCCAGAAACACAGATGTGTTCATGGACATAACAGCTGCAGACAGTGGGGAACTGGAAATGTTGGGGCTTACAGTGGGAAACATATCTTTATTAAGAGAGTCTGTGAACTAAATGTATAATAAATGCTAAATTAATAAAAAAGGACCTGCAGATGTGCCAAAGATGAGGGAATCTATTTTTGACTTTAAACTCCAATGTATTAAGAAACTATGGTTATTACAATGAAAAAAATGCTAAATATATTTGATAAGAACTTGAGAGGATCTTTCAGAGGACAGGCAAGGAGGAAAAACCCTCCAGACTAAACCTGAATAAACTCTTTATTCTCCACCTAACACTTCCAAATCAGGTTTTTCTCTCATCCTAGACCAGGAGGCAAAAGCACAACTAGTGAAATCATTGCTGAATCACAGGGTAAATGAAGTGTCCCTCTAGAGTGGGTGCAATTTCAGATCATTGCAGGGGAAAAGAGAATCTGTGGTTGTTTATTGGTGTATGAAATAAGGATGTGGGAGCTGAAGTCAGCTACTCAGAGAGAGAGGGCTCTGGAAACATGGACCTTGCCAAAGGTATTGTGACGTGCCAGTGCTGTCCAGCCTTTGTGAGAAAGTGTTTGTTCTCCCCACATTGTGCCTTCCTGAGGAGCTGCTGGCTGTTCTAGATCATTACAAGTGACCACAGGTTCAAGTTATGCTCCTGCGGAGAGTTCAGCAAAACCTCACCATCCTGCACCCAGGTTTTCCCTTGTCTTGGTTGAGAAATTTGTCTCCATTTTCTCAAGCATTTCATCCTATCTCTACCTTGTTTATGATACTGCCTTTCTTGCACTACCGGTGAGTTGATTTTTCTTCTCCTTCTGTCCACTATTCAATAAACTACCTAATGAAAAGGTAATTAGTGTAAGAATACTGGGAGGCTGTGCTACTCTTCAAGCTTTGGGAGGCTGTGGGTGCTCCTGGTTCATGCTGCAGTCTGGGTTACAGACCTCTCCCAGCTCCATGGTGCCCTTTGCTTGTCTCAGGACAGAGGTCTGTGTGGCTCTCCAAAGATTATAGAGAAACCTTATCTCAGCAGGAATTTGTTTTTCCATTTGTGTTTTCACCCCTTCAGGATTGGTGATGGGCTACCCTAGCTCTTGGTGATAAATCTGCAGAAAATGATTGAGTAATATTAACTGAAAGCTCACCCTGGCCCTAAATCAGCATCACAAGTGCCCTGGCTGGCTTTATGAATGAAATGACAGGCTGGTGTGAAAAACAGCAGCAAGTACCAGGCAGTATGCAGATGGCAGTAACAGACACTCAGTTACAGGATGCTGAAGATCCTGCTGCTCTCAGAGTCCAGCATAAGGAAGATGATTTTTCCTGGTGATGAGCATCAATTGGAGAGGGCATTGGACTAGATGACCTTTAAAGGTTCTTTCCAACCCAAACTTTTCTATGATTCTATGATCCCTCCTGTGTGATGCCCAGCTGACTTTGCTTTGGCATGAACACTTGTCATGTGTTCATATTCCTTCAGTCTCACAAATTTGGTCTTGACTTTCTCAGAAGGTTTTATCTCATAACCTATAAAAGTGAAAAGTCCTCTAACATTCAATACACTCAGCTTAGTTTAATTAGCAATTAGAAAAAAATGA
This sequence comes from Ammospiza caudacuta, assembly GCF_027887145.1. Taxonomy (NCBI): domain Eukaryota; kingdom Metazoa; phylum Chordata; class Aves; order Passeriformes; family Passerellidae; genus Ammospiza; species Ammospiza caudacuta. Next base: position 54,161,331 of record NC_080596.1, on the reverse strand, counting down.
GTTTGAGTGGAATGACCCTAAAGTTGTGACATCTTTGGTAGTTGATTACTTCTGGAGAGAAGCAGTAGCTGAACTGGAAAAGGTAGAGTCACAGCATCCCTGCACCACCCTTCAGAGAGATGCTACAGTGTAGGCCCCACTGCAGACAAACATGGAGGCCAGAGGGATCACAGTTTTTATGATTCAGGCTCATTTCCCTGCTTTTTGTTGGCATTCAAATGCCAAGTGCTAATGTGCCTAAAAATTCACAATATTTTTCTGTTTTTCTAAGGAAAAGGATGAATGTGAAAAGAAATTGTCTGGTACTCACATGAGTTATGGTGAGGTAAAAGACAGCCAGACAGCAAGAAGTGGCTTCAGGGACTGGAGACTTCCTATGAGAGCTCCTAGGGAGCTAACTGAGGTTTTATGATGCTGACTGAGACTCAGAGACAAGCAGGAGTTACCGTGCAGGGATGGAGGAAGGTGGAAAGAAGCCTCTGGAACCATGATATATGGTGTCCTTTCAGGCTGTTAGATGAGAGAGAGCAGGGCTCTTTCAGAAACAAGGCTGGGCTCATAGGGTAATAGCCTGCTATAGTCAGACTGCAGCACAGGATTATTATGGCTTTGGAAAAGAGCTATTAACTATTGTTAAGGTGATTGATCACTTTTATCATTTTGGTTATAGAAGGAGTTTCACAATCAGAGCTAATCATGGGCATTGCAGTGCCCCTGTCTGCCTAAATGCTGAAATCCAGAGATAGATGGTGAGATGATTACAGAAATTGCAAGACTGTCATTTCCATATTGAACATGGACTGGGCTAAAATCATAACTTGTGTATTGCTGAGACACCACCACACGTGGGGGGAAACACTTAGGAAGCTTGCTGGCAGCTGCCTCCAGAGAGGGAAACAAACAAGCCTGCTAACTGCTCTGTTTAACTTCTCTAACACACACAGTTTCTGCAGTTTCAGGTTGTGCTGCTATGCAGCTCCCATGGTGTCTGGATGTTTGGGTTCTTTGGCCCAGACCTCTGCTACGGCCTGTAAGATTCTCTGAGGTTTCATCAGGGAAAGCTCAGAGAAAGATTTCCCCGTGCCTGTGTTTGAAGTAAGGGGTTATAAAAACACACCTCACATGAAGAGGAATGGAATCATGTTAAGTATTGCATGGGCAAAGGGATGCTTTCATTTGTCTCCCAAGCAGCAAAATACTTTCCAAGAATACAGACTTCCATCTTACTTTCTTACATGGTGTTGTTATGGCCTTTTAAAAAGGTTTCATATGACTATCTGATGAAAAAAGAAAAGTCCATGTTAATTAAAAATCAAACAGGTTTTCAGAAAACTAGCTGTATCAGACATTTAAGTTCTAGGCATGGAAAATCCAATCAGAAACAAAAGAACTAATCCATGACACACTCTTTAGAAACACATGGCTGATCCTACATTAAGATTTGAGATGCCCAGAACAGATAAAATTAATTCACATCTATACCTTCTCACTAGTGGTGGGTAAGAGTAAAAAGTGTAGCTGTTGCCCATACACTCAGCATCAGGAAGGTGGCATGAGGGAAGCAGCTCTTTCTATGCTTTTTCAAGGCTCACTTTCTCTTCTTGGAAACACCATGAAGATCTGCCTACAAAAATAATGGCTCTCCACCATAAGCAATGTAATGGTCAGTTCCTAGTAGGAAGTGCATGTTCAGCTTAACCTTGCAGAATTTTTGTTTTTAATAGTAAGCACAATAGAAATAAGAGGCAAGAGACTGCATCAGAACTGGACAGAATGGGAAAATACCAATGACACAGGCATGGCAAGTCAGGCTTTGATTGATTAGTGCAAATAATAAATGGTGCGATTAGAATTCTGCAACTAAGCAATGTATTATGGTGTGCAATATTAATAACACGCCAAAATAGCAGTGCATGTGTTCACTAGGGTGATCTCCTGAAATGCTGTTTTCTACAATGACTGACTGCCACAGGAAGAAAGACATCTCCCAGTGCAGCTAGTCTGCATCACAGACCTCATGCAAAGAAACCTTTACCTGTCACTGCTGGGCTTGTTTAGACTCCATTAAATAGAGACCTCTGACAGATCCTACCTCACATCTTTCCTAGTATTTTTCCATTTTCTCACTAGGAACACAGTCTCTTCTGTCCCTATACTCCAATGTTTGCAGGATGTGTTTTTCTGCACAACAGACCTAGTTCTGTCTTATATATCCTTATATAAATACCACCATCACAATGCATAGATGGGAATGTCAGTAAAAATATAAGCATTGTGTGGTCTTCCTGGAGCAGTGGGTTCCAGCTCAAGTCCATGTACATGAAGTGCCCCAAAGATATTTATGTGGGTTCTTTTTGTGCTCCTTCGACATGGATGACCACCAACAGAATTTCACCCATCAATTCATGGGTCATAACACATTCATCTTTCACTGATGCAAAAAAAGTCCTGTTCATAAATGTTATACTAGTGTATAGAGTGATATGTACATAAGATGAATTTGGGGTTATTTTCTACAACTAAACATATCTGCCTTGGGAGAAGATAATTTTACAGGGAATGGAGAGTCAGTGTCAGCTGGTGCACCCAGATTACAGACTGCTTCCTGAACAGAGAGGAAAGCCAACTCTAAAGTCTGTGAATGTGCATGCTAGCTAGATTAGATTTGTACTGATAGCTTTTGTTTCCGTTCCCTTCTCTCTTGCCTGGTTTAATATGCAAGGCTATATATGGAGAAAATGTGTCTCTGTGCTGGCATAACAAAGATAACCTTGAAGAGTATAAATGAATGTACGTATTGATGGAGCAATTTGTGTTTTTATTGATTTCTTGCTGTGTCTCGCTGAATTTCTAGTATGTAGCATAGGCTGTAAGTATTTTGTTATGAAGAATGCTACAGAATGTATTTTCCCACACCAATTCTTAAGGGATATGGGCAATTTATACATGAAAATACGAAAGAAAGCATACAGTATATATTGATTATTATTATTCATTACTATAAGTAGGGTTTAGGGCTGCAGCTAGAGATACTTGAGATCAAAATAGGGTGACATACTTTCTGTGTAGGAAGGCTGAGCTTATAACATACAAAGATTTTAAGCCTAAAATACATAGCTTTTGCCAATGTAGAAAATGTTGAAGGTGAAATGGTCACACAGTGAGAAGATTCCTGAGAAGATAGGATATTTTTGTAGATTGATGATGTCAGGATTATTAATGATGTCAAAATGCAAATAGGTGGCTGTTAAAAAAAAGTCTGGGCTGGCTCTCTTCTGTGCTGGGGACTGGGTTGTACTGTAGGACTTTTTCCAAGCAGGTGAAGTGGGGCAAGGTGTCACCAAGATGAGGATCTTGGTCCTGAGGCAGGAACACCTCCAGGCCCTGATCCTGCATGTTTCTGGATCTGTGTTCCTTTCTTGAAACCAGTTATCTTCAGTTATCCACGCAGGAGTCTGTAAATTGGGGATCTAGTCTGCATTGGTCATACAGTGATTAGCAGCTGAAGACTGCAGATCTCTGTATGTGCATCTTGGTTGGATTTTTCTCCATTGATCTGTGTTTTGCAATTCCTCCTCTGCCACACACTCTTCCTCCCCTGAGTAGAGAACCAAAGCAGTGAAATGTGTTGAGTACGAGTTCTGTGCAGCCTCATGGGCTTTGGGAGTGAGCACTGCTAAGGCAACTCTATTCCACATTTGAACCGTGTCTCCCTTTAGCTCAAGGAGTAGGAGCCCTTCTTGCCTGGTGGCTCATGAACAAGTGGGTCCATCCTGCTCTGGGAATGACTGATATCAGAGACACCAGGCTGGGAAGAGAGCACCTGCATTTGGTCCACTGTTTGCTCTCTGAAAGTACCAGAAGTGGAAGCCCAAGGAACACAAATAACAGTGCACATGTAGCACGAGCCTTCCTCTTGGATCCTGAAGGATTTTCTAAGCCAGAGATTGCCTCTGAATCCATGTTTAGTAGGCAGCGGTAGCACCACTGTCCATGAATGTGTCTGATCTCTTCTGAGCTCATTTTTACTTGGCCTTTGTAACATCCTCTGGCATTATATAGCACAATTTAATTAGACTTTCTTTTGTAGATCTGGGCCTCTTGGTTGTAAATGAGCTTAGATGGCAATTAAGAAGGCTTTTAACATGGAGAAGGGAAGTCATGAAGCTGCTCAGACAGATTGGATGTGTGAGGGTGAGCACTGAAATGTGCAATGCCAAAGGCCTGAGCAACTGAAGGTTATGACTGCCAAAATGGAATAGCAGTAATTTCCCAGTTCTTTCAGGATTTGCACTTACAAGAAATAAAGAGATTAATTATGTGACAATATGAGAATGTCAGAACAATGATTTATTGCATGACGTACATTATCAATGAAGTTTTGGGTCATCATGCAGGTAACTGTTATTATGATTGCCTGTAAATGAAGATGGTTTTACCATATTACCTTTCCATTCATCTCCTTACTAAGGCTTGAACTGAATAGTCTTCCAAATTTGTGTGTATCATGGGTTTGTACCACTGTACTGTGGTTTCTGGTTATTCTCAGCCCTTTGTTTATTTCTATATACTACATTCCTAACACAACTACAGAGCCTTTTTTTTGAAGAGTGACAATCTAAACCTATGGCAGCTTTTAATTAATGTATTAATAGAGAAATGCACAGATTTAACCACAATGACTTAGAGTGGTTTTCAGGCATAGGTTTAGGTTTTTGAGCTGTGGAGCTGTAGGCACCCCAAGACAGCTCATCAAGGGGATCACAGTGGACAGAACTGGTGATCCTTATTGTAACCTGGTGAGCAAAGTATGCTGGCACATCCCTGCAGGAGAGCAGCAATGCTGCTAACCTTCCCTGAGCAAGTGCCAAGGGGGGGCCTGCTTGGGTCTGGCACTTCTCTTGTCAGCTTGCTTGATTCTTAACATTGTATTGTTAAAGCAAAATGTTAGTGTCTAAAAACTCTTCATTTCCTTGACTCCCTTTCTCCAGGCTTAGTGTCTTGTGGGGGTGACATCAGCCTCACAGAGGGAGGGTCTGCACTGGGTGACAGAGGCTGGGGAGGACCCAGGGGCTGGGATCCCTCACTCTGCCTCTGGCTGTGCCATGGATCCCAGCTCTCTGAGCACTTGTACTTGGAGCACTTCAGAAAGGCAGATTCCACCTCCCAGCACTCATGTGGAGAGAAACTGGGGAGAGGTGAATGGGCCCACAGCAGCAAACTTGAATTATGTGCAAAAGCCTTATTTTCAGTGTTCTGTTTTGGGAAAGAGCTCATGGATCTCAGTCCAAAGGAGAGGCAGGGCACCCTTCTGACAGGCTTCTGGGCTGGTCTAAATGCTCCCTGCTCTCCATCCTCACTGACTGAGCTGGAATGCACTCCAGAGCCCTCCTCCATTTGCTCAGGGGCTCTGCCTGGCTGAGCTGATGGGCTCAGCTGGGCTGGCATCCAAAAATATCTTCTTTCAGGTGTCTCTATGTGGAGGGCTGGAGCCAACCCTGTCCTGAAACTCTGAAATCTGGAAACTTAATGATAAACTGCTGCCCTAAATTCAAATTCATCTTGGAGACATCACATCTTCATTAATGCTGCTACTGAAGGGAGCAGAGGGGTGATGCTAAGGAACTTGGGACAGCAAATTCCCACAGAGTTGACAGTAGGACTGCTGTTTTAATGAGAACTGTGCACAGAGTTCTGCTTCTGTGGGAAATTCTAGTGGCAGTTCCACTAGAATTCCACATTTCTTCTGTGGAAGACACAGAAAAAAATCCTGTGGAGAAAGATAGCTGAATATTCTGATTGGCAAGAATTACATTTTTAATTTTATTTTTGATTTAAAATTTCTGAACTAAATAACTTGAGGATGAAATCAAGTTACTCTAGATCTAATGTGTTAGAACAGATGTTATAATTTTTGAAAATGTTTTACTAACTGAAGCAAAATGTTATAGAAAATCTTCCTGCAAGACATTTCAGTATTGAGTAGGGGAATTTTTCTAGTTGAAACATATTCTGACAGAATGCTTTAAGCACACTTTGTGTTTGTTTTGAATGCTCTCTTTAAGGGGTTTTAATGCACTTTTATAATTTCAAAGAAAATTAAAAAAGAATAATAAAGATAAAACAAAATCTTTCTGGGATTTGGAATATTTGGCAATAATGGGCAACAAAAACCCAGAAAGCATTTTTAAAATGGCCTGTATGCTCTTACTGTTTCACTCTGAAAAGTAATTGCTTCTGAAAACTACCACCCTTCTTTTATATAATGCTCAGATGTTACAGTGCTTTCATTAATTTATACTGGCAACATTTTAAGACACCCCTCCAGAAGCACACAGAAGGGGGAAATTTCCTGGGAATGTTCCACATCTCATGGACCACTGGTACCATTTGCTTGCAGCCATAGAAGAGTTTCCTGTTTTCATATATTTCTCTTTAGGAGTAGAGTGGGTTGGTGACAAAAAAGTCTCTCAAAATACATCAGTGTTGCCAAGGCAGAAATATAAAGCAGCAATTTGAGGATCTTGAGGGCACTATGCAGACTGTTAAACTAATGGAACAGCTGTTGCTGACAGAGGGGCAAGGTTTTCAGGGCTTTGAGAAACTCTTGTTAAGCTTGGTCGATTTGTTGCAGATGTTGGAAATTCAGACACTAACTGTTCAGCAACTAAAGAGAATATTTTTTTAAAAAAACCTGAATATTCAGGGGAGATGTATTGACCAACAGATTATTCCAAATGCCATTTAATGGTCACTCAAAAAGTGATGCTCCCTCCTGCCAGATCGCCAGCTCATCCATTCAGGGCTGTTGGTTATTACTTCTATATCAGAGTCTTTCCTTCTGCTAAGAATTTGTACCAGTTCCTTGAAAAGGTAGAGCAGAGACCATTGTTTCTTATTGTGAATTTCATGTCCACCAGAGCATGAAATGCTACTGTGTTTGTAGGGAATGCACCAATGAAGGCAGGAATGATGCATCTGACTCCATGTTCTCAGAATAATTTATTACTTAATGATACTACATTGTATTAAAGAATACTATACTGTACTAAAGAATACAGAAAAGATATTTACTGAATGCTAAAAAGATGACTCTTTCCAGAGTCCCAACACAGCTTGGCCCCAATTGGCCAATGAGTTAAAACAACTCACACCAGAATCCAATCAGGCAATCACCTTTGGGTAAACAGTCTCCAAGAACATTCTACACATGAGCACAGCACAGGAGAAGCAAATGAGATAAGAATTGTTTTCCTTTTTCTCGGAGGCCTATCAGATTCCCAGGAGAAAAATCCTGGGCAAAGGAATTTTTTCAGACAATGTGAATGCCACAAAATGCAGCCAGAGTCTTGCTGCTGAGCAATCCTCTGCGGCTAGGGAGGGCAGCATGAGAGGTGGGTCAAGAGCCCTATTCAGCTTAAACCAGCCCAGCAAGAGTGAGGCCACAGGGTATGAGCTGCTCTGCCTCTGGCCATGGTACAGAACAGCCTCTATGGGCTGAAATGAGCTGCTGCTTCTCGTGGTATGGTTTAGGCAGGCTCAGAGGCTCAGGGCAGGAGACCTTTGGGTTGTAGAGAGGAGAGAGAACACTTTTTGGTGGTTCATTGTTCTTGCAGAGAGGCCAATGTGCGCCAAGCTGGAGGCTCATCAGAGCTCCCCCAAGAAAGAGGTTGCACCAGGCTAGCTGGATGCTGGGTGGGTGTCTTTGGATTTTAGGAGACTCATGGTATTTAAGAACATATATTGTAAAAATGACAGATTTGGATCAGTTTGGGAAAACTAAGACCAAGACATCAAACCAAGACCTCTTTTAGATCATCAGTGTTCCAAGGCAAGTGCAAAATTGAATAAAGTAATGTGAAGAAGTTGGTGACTTGAGTTCATAGTATCTTCCATAATCTTCCTCTGAGAGTGGTCCATTTTTTCTTGTCCTGAGGACTTTCCTGTGCTTCGACCTGACAGTGGTAACACAGTGCCTGGTGCTGGGAGTTATTTTAAAGTTTTCTGATTTGGACAGAGAGGACCATGACAACAGAACCCACATAAAATTTTCACTTATTTCTACATAGGTTTTTAATGAAAGATCCTTCTGCTATGAGATAATTGTTTTTTAAGTACTTCCTAGATGACTGCTGGGTTAGAATCCCATCAGTTTGGATCTATTTTCACAAATCCATAGAATAAGTAGCAGTCTATTTGCAGAGCTTCCTGGGAAGGAAGCTCCTGAAACACAAGCCTGATTTTCACTGTAAATGCTTAGTACCCCCCCTACTGAACTTAAAAGAAATTTCTGGAATAATAGAATTGGACTTTTTTTCCTTTTTTTCTTTTAATGATAATAGAGCATTTTAAAAAATTGCATACAAATCCAAGTGAAAATGAGTGGAGATAACTCAGAAAATTAAGAACTGAAAGGCTGTATTTATATTGATTCTGTTTTTTCCCTAATAATTATATGGTAACAAAATGCTAAACTAATGGTACCAAATACAAAAGGAAGAGGAAAAAAAATCAATACTTATTATATTCAGACTCAGAATGGTCAAACAGCTATGACCACTTTTTGACACATTTGCCAATATTTCTTTCTGGCCTCCTGTTAGCAGCTGTCTGGTGAAACCCGATGAAAGGACACAAAAGGATAAATCCATCCAGGGTATAACTTGAGAGGAATGACTCTGGGGACATGTTCAGTCCATTATGGAGCAGGGAATGCCAGCTGATTGGCATGACTCCAACAATAAAATATTGTATCCAAAGATGGAGAAAATACATTAATCACATATTGTTTTTTCCCCCAAAGTATATGCAGAGTAATGGATATTACATTTTCAAGAATATGATTATCTTTAAAAGATAATTGTCTCGGGTATGTTTTTTTATTCTTCTTGGTTTTGGATTTGTAAATTGAGGGAAACTCCCCTTGGTGGAGGAATTTTTATTTTGTTTGTCTTTTCTAGGAAACTTTTTTTGTTTATGATGAGAAGGATGGAGTTTAGGTGTTCAGTTAGCATAAAGTAAAATGTAAAATCTGGTCACTACGAAGAAACAAGACAATTTCCTCAGGCTTCAACTTGGCTAGAGAAACAATTTAGAAATTCCAGTAGAAATGTTTGTGACAGGGCTAAGATCAAACCTAGAAGATATCCTCTTACTCAAATAAAATCAAATACACTTGTTTACAAGTGAACCCCCCAAGGCTTCTGAACTTTAATTATTTTGAAATTCTCTCTCTGGAGGGCCAATAAGCCAGAGTAGGAGCCACCCTATTGCTCTCTTCTTGTTCAGAGGGGTCCAGGTTATGACCAAACCACTGAAAGCACTGAAGTACTAAAGAGAGGAAAAGAAATGTCATGTTCCTTGCTCAAAGTTGTGCTTTGGTCTAATAAAAAAAATAATAAATCAGTCTTTCCAAATTACAGCTATGGGCTTAGAGGGACTGACATACCAAAGCTTGCCAAAAGTGAGATGGAATTGCCAAGAAGGGAAAGTTTGCTATGTGTGGGATGATATGACTTCACACCTTTGGAAGAAACGCTGAGGAATATGAAGTCAGGATGTGTAGACAGACAGCTGTTCTGATTTTTGGGCATGTTTTACACAGAATTCTGCTTTACACAGAATGATGTCCTGTATCCTACACTTCAGAGTGACAGAGAAATAGGAATACTACAAATTGACACAATGCCACCACCTTCCTTTTCACACAGTTTTCCTCAAGAGGTATCTGGTACATAGTATTACTGATAATGTAGCCAGCTGTCCAAGATTCAGCTGTACCAAGGTACTGTGTTGTTTTATTTCTCTGAGAGCTGGGAATGTCACAGGAAAATATCTTTGGCAAGCAGAATCCAGGTTTATTTTAAATCCTGCTTCTACAACTTTCATAATCATTACCCCTTGTCCTATTGGAACAGACCCTGCTGAGAAGTTTGTCCCCATCATTCTTGTAAGTCCCCTCAAAGGCTGCAGTGAGGCCTCCCTGAAGCCGCCTTTTCTCCATGCTTAACAGCACATTGCCAGGTCACGTCCAGCCTCTCATCCACCGGCATTCCCAGGTAGTTCTCGCAGGGCTCTCTCCACCATCCCTCCATCCCTCCGCCTGTGTCCATACTGGGGGATGTCCCGACCCAGGCCAGGGGCCTGGCATTTGGCTTTGTTGAGCCTCCTGAGGTTCCCATATGCCCCTTGTTGAGCTCGTCCAGGTCCCTCTGGATGGCATCCTGTGTCTCGGGCGTAACCTGTGAATTGCTGGGGGTGCCCTGACACAGCGCACCCGACTGCCCAGGCAGCGAGCGAACGGGTGAGCATCCGCCAGGGGATGCTGACGCGGGGGACACGCTGGGACAAACCGGACTGGGCGGACGAGCGGGGCTGGGTTCAGGACGAGCAGGGTTGGGTTCGGGACGGGCAGGGCTGGGCTCAGGACGAGCAGGGCTGGGTTCAGGACGCGACACTGGCCGCGGTGCCGCCGGGCCAGGCCGGGCCTCCCGGGCCGGGGGCACCCGCCCGCTCCGGCAGCGCCTGCAGAGGGCGCTCCCGGCCCCCGTTTGGAGGCGCTCCCGCGGGGATAACGAGCGAGAGGCACCGCAGCTCCAGCGGGCTGGCCCGGGAAAAACATTACCACCGGCAACAGGCCTTCCAGGGAAAACAGCCGCGTGTGTACAAAAGGTGGTTTGATTTTTTTATTTTTCCTTTCCCCCCCCCTTTTTAAAAATTTTCTTTTTTCTTTTTTTTTTCTTTTTTTTTTTCCCCCTTTCCCCCCTTTTCTTTCTTTTTTCTTTTCTTTTTCTTTTCTTTTTATTTTTCTTTATTTTTCTTTTTTTCTTTCCTTTTTATTTTTTCTTTTTTTTTCCCTTCCTTTCCCGCCCCCCCCCCCCCCCCCCTTTCTTCTTCTTCTTCTTCTTTTTTTTTTTTTCTTTCATTGCATTCCATTGTTTTTGAGAAATTGTGCTGGTTTTGACTGGGGTAGAGTGAATTTTCTTCATAGTGGTTAGTAGGGGGATTTTACCCTTCAAATTTCCTTTATCCCACCAAAGAGAGTGAGTGAGAGGCTGCGTGGGGCTGAACTGCCGGCCGGAGTTAAACCACGACATGAACACTCAAACCGTTTGAAATAGTTGCAGGGTCACTACGGCAAATACGGTGCCCAGGGAAAAGAGGCTTGTGCATTTTTCCATGAACTCTTCATTTTAAGAAGTAAATAGCAACAAAGGAAGAAGAGGTGGTCTGAGTCTCTTGTGGGATGCCTGTGGGTGGGAGTCAGGATGGATTTCCTCCTGTTCTCCTCTCTTCCCTGGTGCTTTAACCATAACTAACTGAAAGGAATTTCCTATACTTGGAAGAGTTTTTATGGTGGCTGAAAATGCAGATGCGAAGTGTGCTCACCTTTACTCCAAATAAAAGAAGCTCTGGGTGAAATAAAGCCTCAAAGAAGATTCAGCACTTCATGAAATCTTGAAAACTACAATGTTTTGAATTCATACATGGAATAAGAACATATACTTCAGATAGGATTTTTATTTCATGATTCTCTATGCCAGATAATTTGGGGTCTTGGATATATAGGTAGGGTATGCTGTACTTTCCAAGCCCAATATTTTTTAATCGCATCAATACCTTTGGGTTGGTCTTACTGAAAAGTTGCCTGTCTTTTAGCTAGTAGAATATAAAGTTTGTTTCAAATAAATACAGATGCTCCTGTCCTAATGGTGAAGTCAAACCTGCCAAAGTACTAATCTGACTGTCTGAAACGAAAATAATACCAAGAAAAACTCAGTGGTTTTAATTTTTTCAGACTAAAAACAATGTGATAAACTCCTGTAAACATTTGGGATGCATTAATGTTTTCCTGATTCTTCTAGTTGTGGTTTTTCAAGGCACAATTCATATTTGTTTGCAGACACTGGCAGGGCGGACGGTGTGCTCTGAAAAGCTGCAGGCACACGCTGCTTCAGCAGATTCCAGGGATTTGTTCTCACTGTTTATTCCAAAAATAAGAACATCTCCTCCTAATAAATGTTGTATGCAAATGTGGTTCAGTCATTTCTACATGAGATTCTAATTCATTCATTTAGAGATGTTCATTTTGTAGTGTATGCAAATTTGCATATGTAATTCAGCAAAGGCAGAAGCAATCTTTTATTCTTATCACTTCTGACATTTTAATCAATGATTTATGTCTTATTCTTACATTTTTTAGCCCTACCTCGGAATGCTAAGGCAGATTATTATGCATTGATATTTCTATACATATATAAAGCTCATTAAGGCTCTTTGACAGAAAAATGGACAAAGTGCAGGAACAGGGGGCAGGCATTTGGGGGCTTATGCTTTACCTTCTCTACAGGATGGTTTGGCTCATTTGATAAACAGCTTCCCCATGTTAATGTTGCTCCATCTGTGCAATAGAGATAGTACTGCCCAAACTCAGACGTGAGACTAATTGTAGTTTTTAAAGCTTTCTGAGCTCCCTGGCTGAAACTGCCATATAAATATTCTTCTGGTCACAAAGAAAATGAATGAGCTACAGTCCTAGGTAATGGAGATATCATCCATTATTTCTAGGTTTTGTCTGTGTCAAAGGTGTCTGCAGAATGGTAACTTCTTTTTCTAGAGACTGCCCCTTGTAGGTATTCACAGTCACACACTCACTAACTTTTTGACAAAACGCAGCTTTTATTGCTATTTCCTTCTTCTGACTTCATTGGCTTTCCAGATCTGAGGGACTCAAGTGAATTTTATTACTTCCTAGGCACCATCAACAGAATAATTTATCCAGTCTCAATGCCAGTCAGTAATTCCTGTGTGAATCCTTGGAGGGCAGTTGAGTTACAAAGATGATTGGGAAAGGCCGAATTGTAAGACACAGCATTACAGAGGAGTAATTTTAAAGGCCTGATTTAACCAACAGACCTTTACAGCTGGGATGAATAAGTGAATAGAAAAAAAATCAGCTGGGATCCCAGATTGCCTTTTGAGGTTGTACCTGGGTCTCCATATTTAGAAGAGTGATGAAAGAAAACAACAAGGAATTTTTCAAAAGTGTAACATCAACTTAAAGGGTGAAACTATAGTCTGCAATTCTTTCAGAGTTAGAGCTTTGATTATGTGATTTTTGGAAATACATTTGTATTCTTATATGCAATAAAATCAGACTTGCACCCTGAAGGAATCCAGTTGCAATTTTCACAAGTGTAAATCCATCAATAGTACTTGTCAAAAGCAAAATCTCAATCATGTTTACACTTCGAAATGGGAACTATAAACTTATACTTTGTGCTTAGAGGTGTGTGTTTGGTAAATGCCACACCATATTTCTGGAGAACACAGGTATATATCATAATTCTATTCTTTATTCTGTAAGACTGCTGCAGCTGAAGTTCACAGTGTCCCTCTAAAAGGAGAATTTCAGGAGGACACCCAAAGTCACAGTCCAAACACTTTTCATCAGAGTAATTTCTGAATTACTCCTGCTGTACACTCTGGTCTGCATCCCTTATTTGAGTAAATCCCTGTGACTGCAGTTGCTCAATAGTTGGCCCAAAGCAAGGATGGCAGTCACAAGAGTCCCAGAAGATAAAACTGGGTATTTTCATTAGAAGAAAATGCAGCCTGACATCTAATTCTACACAGGTATTGGTAAGAGTCCTCTGAGGCACAAATACACCCAGATAATCTTGATGTCATGCTGTCAAGCCCAGGGTAATGAGAATAAACAAGATAAACAACTAGCACTATGAGTTTCTTTCTAGTAAGTGTAGTAACAAAAGTAAACATTTTTGACATTTGTGTAAAGCTAAACAGCCTTAAGAGAGATGAGTGCACACCTCTCTGATTTTGGACATGTAGCTTAAAATATGTAGGTTTGTCACTGTTGCTACTAGTGAAGAAAAGTATAAATTCTCAGGAGGTGCTCAGGAGTCAAAGAAAGATGGGTAAAATAAGCACTGGAGTATCTTATCTGTGTCACTTCTTCTAAAATAATTACTCAGACTGTTTTTTTTCCCCTAAGCAAACTATTTTAAGAGTTGCCTAGTTCCACAGGATAGGCAACTATCTTGAAAATAAAATAAAATATGTTATTTTCAAAATGCTATGATTCCAGGGGCTGGAGTTCTAAAAAAGTCATTGTCCATACTCTTTCTCCTGTCCTTCTCCTGACAGGTGGGAAAAAAAGCTCAAGTGTTCATATTGTCAGGAAATGCATTTTATTCTTACATTGCCTAAACATTTCCTATGTTATACAGACATTCCAAACATGTTTATTTTATTTCTCTTTATTTTAGTCTAGTTTATATAAAATGTGAAAAATAACAGCAGGGATTGATGTTCTGGTGTTTTCTGTTGTTACTGAGACCAGACCTCATAACCACAGAGCTGGTAATGTGGAGTAAAGGAAATAAACTCAATTGTAACTGCAATGGTTTATTATTTCTTAACCTTTATCCTACAACATCCTCCAACCTTCCACTTTCTGAGGGGCAGAAGAATACCAACTCCTGTAAATGAGAAAACAGGAAAAGGAAGGAGATTTGGACTGTGTAAAGTGCAAAGTGATTTCTGCTTCTGTATCAGAGACAAAAAAAACAGACACATTTTCAGTTATGTACATATATTTTGTGTTTTTAATCCCAGGATATGTGGTGTAACAGGAAAGTCAGCCCAGAGCAGCACATTCTGTTCTGCTGCTCCCTCCACTGCTCCTATGGAGCAGATCTGCTCAGCCAGTACCCCAACCTCTCAAGTCATTTGAACATTTCATAAAAAGCTGCACTTCTGGAAGGTTTGATATTTTTTCCAGTATCCACACAGGCCCTAGCAATTTATTTTTTGGTAGTACGTACCCATTAATTGAATTTCAGGGTTTTCCTGTGTGGTTTTAAAGGTAATTTGGCTGGAGGTAAGACTACAGACCCCAAGGGCTGGAGCCAGCATTTGTTTCACATAAGTCACAGCTTGCTTTAGGTTACATTTTCTTTGGAATGAAAAGCTAATTTGTTTAGTTATGTTGGTCTGAGGGCATCAAATTGGACCATACTGTCACTGGTAACAAAAACATGCTCACAGACTGCTCAGGACATCAGTAAAAGTAATTGGTCAAATTACCTCAGCCAGCCATAACTCTAAAGGTAGACATCTGATAAGTAAGTCTTCACCTTTCAGGAGCTATTAGTCCATAGATCATTCTTGACATGAAATGGGCTTCATTTCCACAGCTTTAGCACCAGAAGGGTTTTTTCTCCTTAAAAATAACAGCTGTGCACAAGATAGCCCTGAAAATTTTATACCAGTAACTATTATCTTACTGAATCATACCTTAAGAACACTTCTCATTGGATATTTGAGTGTATTTTGTAATTGTACTACTCATCCACTGAAGCAACACCTTTCAAACCAGACCTTAATACCAACTCCAAGCAAAAGAAGCTATCATGCTTCCATCTGCTAACAGTAAGATGAAATAAGTTTAATTATTTAGTAAAATTGTGCACAAGTGGCTTCTCTTTCATCATCATGACTCAGACTAACAGAACAATTTTCTTAAACTAAAAGAGTATTTTTAAACTTATGAGTTATATGGCCTCTCTTCTTAAAATTTTTATGCTGCACTTCACAGCAATGTGAAATTATTATAAGGAAAGATGGCAGAGTTGTTTGAATAACAAGAGGATGCTCTCTCTGTTGCTGGAGCAGGCACCACCCAAACCCCTCTGGTGAACAGTGCAGGTGGGCTCCCAGGTCTGGAGTCCCTGGGGCTTTCCTCCTTTGCTTTAAGATGGAAGGAGCCCTCTCACAAAGGGCTATCTCTAACAGATAAAATCTGAATATAGATCCACATACTGTGCTTCTCTTCTTATATTGACTTTGGTGAAGAATTAAAATTTAGGAAGAGTAAAGACATCTCTGCCTTTGAAGTTTAGTTCTCTTCACAACTGAAAGAGTTGCACCACCATGTTACAACGCATTTACCTCCTGGTTTGGTAATTTTTTTTTCAAGATTTAATAGGTCTGGCTGCATTGGTTTTGACAGAATGAATTACTCTAGAGGATCAAAGGTGTTAGTATGACCCTGGCTTTTTACAGCATTAAAGGATAACCAACATACAAGGTTTCAGATGCAAGAACTTCAGCCTCCTTACTCTGATGATCTTTTAGTGTTGTCGGGAAGGAAACATTATATAAGGCATCTGAAATGTGACTCATTAAAATTTTTTGTTCTAACATCATTTCCTATAAATGTTTTTTACAACTGAGGAGACATAAGTAAATTCTGTTTCACATTATCTTGTCATCTCTTCTTTGATAGGAAGGAGGAGGAAAAAAAGGAGATCATCCTGGGTCATGCATACCAACTAAAATTCCTGCTTTGGCAAACTGTGTAAAGAAGCAACTGCTCGTAGGCATATCACTGGTGAAACAAAGAGCAGCCCAAGTTATGGGACAGACAGAATCTGTGACCACCAAAGCCTGAATAAGCCTCTATGGATACCTGGAGCTTGGACTGTAAGCTGAGGCACCACAGAGGGAACCTGAGGAAAAATAAAGGCAGTACTCTTGTCCTGGTGTTGCCTCAGACCAAAGGGCAGGTAAACAAAGCTGGGGAGAGGAATGTATCACTGATAATGGACAAGGAAAGCCAACACAGCAACTGTAATGAAATCAGCTAATTTTCTAGCTATTTATATGTCTGCACCACATAGTTTACAATCAAACTAATTTTGTTTGTATCAATTAGCAGAAGTTCTGCCTCCTTACACATAGTCTAGTATTAAAAGAATGATACTTCTGCAGTATCTAGCTAATACATAAATGTCCTGATGATAGTCAGAAATGGACAAACCAGCAACCACATCCCAAATGGATGTCAGCATGCAAATCTTGATCACACAGAGTTTGATATATATATAGGTACATGAGAAATCAGGGTGCTGCTTCTTGAAAATCTACGATGTAATGCTGAATTCCAGCCACTACACAAAGAACATGTGCAGACAGGGGACATAAGCTTTGTTACTCTCTTGGTTCAAACTTTGGTACAAGCTATTGAAAAAACCAAACAAAATACTATGCTTTTAGTTCTTCCCATTAACGGCTTGTTTCACTTTGTACCTGTTTTCACATTTCAACAAGTCATTCTTATATGTGACAGAAAAAGAAAAGGGAGGCATTACAATACCAAAAAACCGCTCATCTGAGTTCAATTTTTATTTTTATAATTATGAAAATAATTATAATTATTTTAATTTTATAATTATTGATTGAAAATTACTGTCTCTGCAAGCTGTTGAAAGATGTTTTCATGATATATTTTTCATCAAAAATGCCAATCTTCCTTCTCAATAGTTCTGCCTTTAGTTTGCCTAGTCCTTCATCTGCTAAAACGAGTCTCCTTTGAGTGACACTCCTTTGTGTGACACTCCTTCGTGCAGCACATAAACACACCTCGTTCAGCCATTATTTGTAGTAGGACCGTCTCAGAGGGTCACTGAGATGAGGCAGGTTAGAAGAAATGCTCACTTAAAGTCAGCAACAAGTGATCCAAGGGGGTGTATGAGTACCAGCCACTTGATAATCACTGCAGGATAAGTCAGGTTTGACTGCATGTCAGAGCTGTATGGTGCTGCCTGTGCCTGGTGCATCCTGAAAGGCACCAAGAATGATCTGATGTGGAGATCTGTGGGTTGAATCAATGCATAGTTTGTCTTTAGGATTATCCAAGTACCAAATGCAACAGTAATCCTTTGCCTGAGCTTGACAAGCTGGGAATTGACAGTTCCTCATCTTATTTCGTGACTTGGAAGCCAAGGTTCTGCCTTGCTTTAGTGCAAGAAAGAGGGGCTGAGGGACCCTTTGCTATCCAGGGCCTTGAACTGTTCACTATTGCCTTCCTCAGTGTCAGCAGCCTCCAACCTGGGGAGTGAAACTATAAACATTCCAGTGAAATATTAAGTGTGAGAGCAGATCTGACAGAGACAGGCACTGTCAGCACTGATGCAGGTGCTGGTGAGACAGCAAGAGAGCAAACACAGGGAATTATGAGGAAGCACCATTCCCAGGGTCACACTGCAGTCTGGCTGACAAAGAAGTGTCAGTTTCTGGCAGAGATGTGGCTTTGTGCTGCCTCCCAAGAAGGGAGCAGAGAGAGCACTACCCTCCAGCTGCTAGTGGGCTAAAATTTTTCCACTGAGATGTTTTTTCCTGGGATTGCTGTTTCTTCTTTTATATTTGCAGGCATCTTTTCCATTACTATTATGTGTATCAGGTTGTCCTGAAGGCTGTCAGGGTTTCAAAGCTAAATCCATGTAGCCACAAACCCAGTGAGTCTTAAAAGGTATCTTGCAGTTTATGATTGTCAGGCATTTGTAAATTATGTGGTCACCAGGAGTTTTGGTACACAGCAGAAATCTTTTTTTGTATGCAACCTGAAAAGTTTTGCTCCCAAAGGATGTTGATTAAAATTTTTAATAGAGGTTTTAACAGCCAAGCTACATGAAAATGCTCAGCCTTTAAGTACTGTCTCCAGCATTAATAAAATTACTGGGAATACACTCTGCATTTGTGTTACAATTATCCCTCAGTTTCTATTTTGTTCCTCTAGATCATCTTGCTTCTTTCAAGTATCCTGTCTCCATGATTTATTGCTAGATCTGCTTTGTCACCATCTGCTCTGCTATTGCTCAAGAGAGAACAAATCCCCAGAAAATATTACTGTCCAGACTAAGCACCATATATGCATCCTTTGCACATTCAGCCAAACATTGACGAATGGCAAACTAGACTATAATCACAAATTCCCTCCTTTCCTGTTCACTACAGTTCAAATTCATATAAAAAACTTGGTGGAATTCAGCTATCCTCCTTGGGGATATAGGTTACCATCTGTCTGGTTTCCAGTGGTACATTTAAAAAACATTTGTCCCATTTTCATAAAACATCCTGCTGTACAGAAACCATTTTAATATCTAATTACACAGCATTATGTATCACATATGTCACAACCAGTATAATTTGGTCTAAGTTTCTCTTATCTAGTTTAGTCTGTTTTGCTTTTTTAAATTGAGTTATGCAAACACCTATAAATCCAATAGCATGCCTCTAGCTAGAGTAATTAAAAAAATAAAATAAGTAAATACTGAACTGCCTGAAGAATATTTTGGATTTAATTTGGTAATTTATATAAGATCTTCATTTCAAAAAGAAGAAACATTTTAAACTAAAGGTTAGTGTACTTACCATTGCATTTAAAAACCCCAAATTGGTAAAAGCAGACAAGAGAATGGTAAAAGTTATCAATTATTATGGTGCCCAAACATATGCCAAAAATATAGCAAAATAAATTATTCTTTCCCACTTCTCAAATCTTTCTGGTGGTCACCAGAGGACAGTCACTCTGTAGTCAGTCAGGGGACAGTCTCTTCCCAAGCCACATCTACTCTGGGTATGTGATGTGAAGCCTGCTCAAGCCTGTGGGAGGCTTCCCAAGCCATGGTGCTGTCAGGGACCCTGGGAGAGGGTCTGGGAGAGGCAGCCAGGCTGGATCACAGCTGGGCTGTGGTCACACCCCTGGCCAGCCCATGGGCCATCAGTGACTGCCCCTGAGCACCTGTACAAGGCAGTTTAAATGCTCTGGTGCAAAGATGCTCTGGGAACATTGTGATTTCAAGTGATGATGAAACTTCTTCATACCAAAATCCCAGGAAGTGGCAGCATTCCTTGTCCTAGGCCTTGCACCTTCCCTGGCTGGGCTGTATTTCTGCCCTGTTCATGCAGGGATGATGCTCCAGCAGTGGAGGCATGATGCCCAGAGCACCCTGGTTCCCCATGCCCTGGCCAGGATCTTTCTTCTTCTCCCCCAGAAATGAGGGCATTCCTCTTGGAGAGCCCCAGCCTGAGTGGGATGAGACTCTCAGGAGCTGGACCTGAATGAGGAGACACAAATTTAAGTAAGAAAAAAAATCTTCCCTTCTTCTACCCAGAAATTCAAGTAGACTCCTTGGCCAAAAGTGATGGTATCCAGCACCAAGTTGTGTCATGATATTTTTTTGTGTTATCAGGTTCTGGAAGACTCAAATAGCATTTCCCACAGCTACCCCAAGGAGAACACTTGCAGCAGACCACTCTTGAGATGAGATACAGATGATGGATAGCAGCAATTATTTTTTTGAGAACAAATTTTTTCCTGTCTGTATCTAGTCAGAAAGCAGCTATCTAGTTCACAGCAATTTGTCTAAGAGGAGCTATAAATTTAACTAAAGTTTGCAGGGAACATACACTCTGAAGAGTGGTGGAATACTTCCCTGTAATCACATTGGTTCTGTCACGCTGAAACTGAGCCAAATTACTCAGAAGTCTCCCTCAATTTCTCTGAGTGTTCCAGATAGATATGACAGAGTTGGTCCAAAGAACATTGTTAATGATGGAGTGTGTAGTATATGATTTCCCCCCAAAACTCAGAATCACCTTAGAAGAACAGGCAGAACCAAGAAGCTCATCTCAAAAGCAGCCAGGCTTGGTTAACCAGCCTGTCCCCACTGAGATGCCTTGTGCTCTTCCATGTGGGAAGGACTCTGGCTGTTTGCAAAGAAAAGGTCTGTTCTGAGGAAGTGTCTTGGTGGAGCAAGGGAGAGAGGGGGTGGTTAAATACACAGAGATATTTTGAGAGACTTAACTCAT
The DNA here is from genome assembly GCF_027887145.1 of Ammospiza caudacuta. NCBI lineage: Eukaryota > Metazoa > Chordata > Aves > Passeriformes > Passerellidae > Ammospiza > Ammospiza caudacuta. The sequence goes on along the minus strand of NC_080596.1, from coordinate 54,140,655 downwards.
TCCTAGAGGGTGAATGGACTTCACCCAAAGTGTGTGACTGGGAAAAGGAGAATCACATCTCCTGGGACTGGTCATTGTTTGGTTGCACATTAGCAAACATCAGTTTTGTGATGTCCTGAGCACACTGTGGGCACCTGACCAGGCTGCTCATGACACAGAGGGAGAGGCAGGACTGTCAGCAGTGCAGCACCAGAAGCACACATGTGTCAAAGCTAGCCATCTTTTGCAAACGATGATTATTTTCATGTTGTTATTGGTGGTAAATTGAATTCATAGTGGTAAATATCAGACAGAGAATGATGTAATTTAAAAAATGGACATGGAATCCTCAGGAAGAATGGCAGAAAAGAAGGGAAAGTTTGCAAACCACACAGATTTTAGAGAACTTGTTCTGTTCTAAAGACATCCCAGTAGGACAGAAAAAGCTCTTTGTAGGAAAAACTTCATAGGCATCAGATATTTCATTATACTGCTGAGCTAGTCAATGAGATTTAGAAAGTATTCAGCTATCAATACCAAAGCCTATTTGATAACTAACCCCAGTGGTATTATTATAGTCTCAGGTGCAGCTAGCCAGGAGAAAAACAATCTGATAGCCATGAAAATTTATCAGCTGTTTCAGGACAGATTATCTGACCAAGAACAGTATGACTCTGAAGTTATCTCAGAGGAGACCTCCTGAGTTCTATAATATTCAAACTGACATATGAATGAGTAAAAAAAACACAGATAAGTATAATAACTTACATTTCATTACAAGTCTATTACTTACATCTCTTACCTCTTCAACTATCCAATAAAAAAATAAATAAATACAGAAGGAAAATTATTTCCAAATTCACCTTGCTGTAACTTTGCACTTTTTTGCTGAGTGACAAAATTTTAGCTTCTTGCCCAGAGCTTCATTTACACATCTGCTCCTGAGCACATTCACTCATACAAAAACTGTGATTGCCAGAGCAATCATGCTTACAGCCTGTGTACAAAATAATCCTCCATTTATGACTTGCCTATGCACAGAGGTCTAAGCACTCCAATAAAGGCAGGATTTAACAGGCATCTCACTTCTCATCATGGAATTAATCAGGACAAATGATGGTAAGGCAGGCATTTAATGAGCAGATAACAGTCATGATTTTTGCACACATAAAGATGTAGTATCTGATGTCCCTGACCTGTACAGTGGGACAGAAGCCAAAGGTTTGTATAAACTGATTAGAGATGAGAATAGAATAAAACAAGTAAATTATCTGTGTGATTAAGGTGCCTTGTGAAGGAGAGTGGTCACATTGCTTTAAGGAAATCTTGGCTCAATCACAGTGAGGAAGCTGCTACTCTGGGCACCTACATGTTTTCCATAGCTTCTGGTGTCACCAGTTCCCTGCTGCTCATGTGCCATTAATTGACCAGAGGGATGCACAGCTTTGATCTCATGGATGTTTCCATTTTATTTAACTCTATTATAACTCTAATAACTGTATAACTCTAAATAAATCTCAGCATATTTACAATTCCTTTTTTTTGTGCTGAGTGTCCACATGGCTATGCAAGGAACTAATGTATCTAATCTTTCATCTCTAAGTGATGGGAATACTTGGCAGGATTCTTTGCATAAATCTGGAGGATGCACTAGGACAATATGTTAATTCCATTTTATGATTGCTGGCAAATACAAGACAGGGATACACACATATTGGTACTAGAACATACATTAATAAACTTAATGAGAATTTTAAGAATCTCAGATTACTCAAAACAAAACAATATAAAGTGCTTTCTAATGATTTGCAAGAATGATAATTGTTTTAGTGTCTCTGTCTCAGTTCAACTTCTCTAACTAAATAAAAAGCCCTAGCTGGTATAATAAACTTCAGAATATAAAAGGTATATTCAATTTCAAACATATCTCCTGTTTACCAAAAGTTGACTTAATTATCTTCCAGGAAAAAAATGTTTAAATCTGCTTGGTTAGTTTATAAGAAGGTACTAAAGTAAGTCTACAAAATACAGATGCAACTTTGATTACAAACCAATATGACAAGATGAGTTTCATTATTAGTAACAGTGAACCTGAGCATTTTTGTTCTTACTGTGCTGAAGACTGTGATTTCCTGTAGAGTGCTTTTAATTCCTAAGGGGTATTTGATGTAGGGTGTGGAAACAAGCTGTTACAAAATCTGTGACTGGTCTAGCATCCACAGCTGAGAATGCCTGAGGACTGGGTATTCACAGCAGAACTACCTGTGTTTCATGTGAACACATGAGTTTTTATCCTGTGTTAAGTATTGGTGGTAAAGATCTGTAATCTGCTAGCAGAGACTTTTGCAGAATAATTTGCTGATAGTTAAGTTCAAATCTGAAGTGCTTGTGTAATAGAGTGATGTTTAACCATACAGCATGTGATCTGCAGAACAAAAGTTTTGGCTAAGAAAAAGATAAATAGGTGACTGCAGAGAAGTGCAATTATTCATAATTGCAGAATTATGAAAATTTTACAGGAGAGTGCATTAGCTTATGAACAATTAAAAAAAACTTCTCATGGAAGTGTGAGATTAGGCCTTAACTAGGTTAATCTACATGGCATTTGTTTGTTTCACTCCTTGGTACTCTAAATCATAGGGTTTGTAACAGGTCTATTAATCAAAGTGATGGAAGAATAAAATATTCCCACTTAGCCAGGAAGGCATCAAGTCAGTATCAAAATCACAACATTTTAATTTAAAGCTGTCTATCTGGACTTTGGAAATGTTTAGACTATGCAACCAAAAGTTAGAAACCAAACATTTGAACCAAGCTGATAAAAAGTGATCATTAATTGAGGCTGAAGTCAACAATCTGGCACTGAAGAAATTTCTAGGCTCCTGAGCCAAAAGTCTGAAGTAAGATTAAGTTTGTAATAATTCATCATCAATTCAGGATGAGATAAGGTCTTTGAAGGAAGCCAAACATGGGTAATACAGGGGACTACAGGCAGTCTGAACAATAAACATTAACTTTTCTTCTGAGAGGGAGGCTAATGGTTCAGCTAATTTAAGGCTGGTTCTTAGAACAGTATTAACAGTGATTTAGGGCTGAGGCTACTGACTATTATTGTTGTCAAAGATTTATATAGGCATGCCAGCTATCAAACCCAGCTGTTGGCCCAGTTGTGATAGGCAGTGTACTTGCACATATTAGTGCCAGCACTTGCTCCACTGACCTCAGTCTAAACCCCAGTGGTTTATTACTACAGGAGATACAAACAGCCTCAGTTACACAGTGATTAACACAAGCAGGATGCTCTAGTTCACAGCCACCCAGAAGCAAAGGGCTCAAACCCAGGCTATGAGCAAAGCATGCTCTGTTGAGCACTGTGGATTTTCAAGGGACAACCTGTGGCTGCTGGAGGTCTGCAAGGCCCACAGAAGCGGGTGGTAAAAGCAAAGTGGTTCTTTCTCTATGGCTGCTTTTGCCTTATGCAGTGGTTCCCACTTTCTTTTATCCCCCTAGTGTCCTTCAAAAGCTCCTTGAAAAGGACAGTTGTGCATAGGATAGAAGATGTAGGAGAGGGGCTGAAGGAGGACTCTTCAGTGAGGTATTTTCCCTTGGGTTTTTTCACTTGCAAAAAGGAGCCCTTGAGAGAGAGCAAAATGTTGCAGGTGTGTTACTGATATAATCTCTGTGTGTGGTACACTGGTACACCCTCCTTCTTCTCTCTTCCAGACTGTGGGGAGAATTCCTGGGCCTGAGCAGGTGCTTCTTGCAGCCTTGCTGGGGGATGAATAGAACTGGAGAATGGGACCAAGATTGTCCTGTGCTCCTTACCGATCCTTGCAGCTCTTGTAATATCAAGGCTGCATTCAGAACAGTCAGGTGAGACCATGCAAGCACTGGGCAGTAACAGCAGCTGGCACGGAGCAGAGGTGAGAGGCAGCTGGAGAGAGACAGGTACAGCTCAGGAGTGGTGAGGGAGAGACTGCTGGATGAAACATCCACTTTTGCCAGGGATCTGACAGGGTGCTCTTGCAATACACTGCCCAAACTGGGCTGCAGCGATGTCTGCAGCCTGGCATCCCCACTGGAGCTCTCCCATCGGGAATGGGAAGTGCGGTCCTCCTGCCCTCTTTCACCTGACTGTTCTGAATGCAGCTTTCAGAGAAATAACATCATTCAGAGAAATAATTACTCACCACACTCTTGCATGGTTTCACCTGACAGTTCTGAATGCAGCTTTGGTGTTACAAAAAACATCATTCAGGAAATAATTACTCACCACACTCTGTGTCATTTCTCATTCCTCACACAAGTCGTGCACAGTCTGTATCACGATGCCTCTTTTGCAACACATGCTCTGCGCTAACAGAAACTGCTGCCAGAAGAGGAAAAGCCGTGACATTTTGGATATGAATACCCTCTCTCATGTCTCCTGGCGATCAACTGCTCCTGCCATGTCCCTGGCCTGCTCTGTAGATGGCAGTGTGCAGTTACTTTCTGTGGTATATTTACATACTAGCTGCTTTCTTGACATTTGCTGGAAAACTACTTCACTCAGTAAACACTGAAAATGATAACATCGAAGACTATATTTAAACACTGTAAATTTCATATCTGAAATAGGAGTATTTGTTAAGTGTTTGCTGTAAACTTTAGAGTATCATAAATCCAGTTGTTTTTATAGGTCAGATCCCAGAAGAAATCTAAGCAAAGAGACTGCAAAGTAGATAAGCAAAACAAAATTTCCTCAGGCTGTTGTAAATAAGAATAATAAGTAATACTTAGAAATAAAGTTATTAATTCACCAAACACATGACTACATTCAGTCTACATGAATACTTGAAGTCAAATTCAAAAGCTAAATATTTTAAGTCAATGTTACTAGTCTCCAAACTAACTAATGTGTTCACCAAAACATTTTATGAATCTCCTCATAGTCCTTTAAAGTTTTAATCTTTTTTTAGTGTCCTACATGACAGAGTATAGCCTGTACATGTTTTCTTACATAATTTTTCCTTGAGTAACAATCAAGGAAAATTGCATTGATTCCTATGTGGTGGTAATGCTCTAAACTGCAAAGGGTGAAATGGGTTTGTGCAGACCCTGCTGTTTATGTCAGAGAATAATATAATCATAAAATGGGTTGGGTTGGAAAGGACTTAAAAGGTCATTTCATTCCAAACCCCCTGCCATAGGCAGGGACATTTTTCATTTGGCCAGGTTGCTTAAAACCCTGTCCAACCTGGCCTTGAACTCTTCCAGGAATGGGGCATCCCCAGCTTCTCTTGGCAACCTGTTCCAATGCCTCATCATCCTTACAGTGAAAAATTTCTTCCAAATTGCTAATCTACACCTCTCCTTGTTTATGTTAAAACTTTTGCCCCTTGTCCTGTCATTATTTGCTTGTGAAAAAGTGCCTCTCCAGCTTTCTGAAGGCCCCCTTTAGGTACTGGAAGATGCTGTAGGTAAGAAGATACTCTTCTCCAGGCTGAACAATCCCAGCTCTCTCAGCCTGCCCTCATGGAGCTCCATCCCTCCGATCATCTTTGTGGTTCTCCTCTTGACTTGTGCCAACAAGTCCATGTTTTTCTTATGCTGGGGGCCCAGAGCTGGACACAGCACTGCAGGTGGGGTCTCACAAGAGCAGACCAGAGGGGCAGAATCACCTCCCTGTCCCTGCTGGCCATGCTGCTTTTGAGGCAGCCCAGGATGGTTTTGGCCTTTTGGGCTACAAGAACACATTACCATCACATATCCACCTTTTTCCAAATGTCACTGAAGTACAGTTGATGCCAGCCAGGAGGGTTTGAACTGAATTTTGTTCATAAAAGCTGGGCTTCAGGATTGGCACCTGATAACTAAAACTAAGCATGTAGGTGAGCATGAGATACAGCTTTGTTCCTTCCCAAACGTTTTATCTCCCAAGATGGAAAATTGGTGTGGAGAGCAAGATAGGAAATTATAAAATGTGCATGAAGCTATCTGACTTGAGCAGAAGTCACTCCCAGGCTCATCCAGGAGCCCTTAACAAGGCACTAGGTCCAGTGTTGCTATGCAAGTGCTTTGCTCTTCATTGCAGCAGAGATAGGCAGAGTGGATATCAGATGGAATGGATGTACATCCCAAGAGTGGCTGCCTGCTAATAATTCTCCAGTTAAAATCTTCTCTGGTTGGTTAACCACTGCAAACCAACTCAATCCTTCTCAAGCTGAGTCCTGAGAAGAAGCAGGTTTGTGTTAGTGACCCTGAGTTACCATCCACTCATAGTTACTACATTTGCTTACAAAGATAGAGGTGCAAGAGGTCCAGAGCCCACAGGGAGCAGACAGGGCTTGAAAGCCACTACTCACTAAACATTGTGCCAGGAGACACTGGGAGGCAGCCCATCTTTGCAGGCACCTTCAGCAGGGCAAGGGCTCATGCCTGGCACATGTTTGTGTGAAGGAAGGTACCATGGGAAGCACACACAGGAGCTTGTTGTGTCATCTCTCCAGCTAAGGCAAGGGGAGTGAAGAGGTGGCTGACTGAAGAGGTTGGTCCGTGTAGAACTGTGGTGAGACACAAATGTAGACTCTGCCTGGCACCACTGTGTCATGGCTGTGGTGGTGGCAGCAGCCAGTTCATAAGTCACCAGCTTGTGTGTCTGTCTCATGGGATCCTTCATCTTCAAACAGAGAAGCCGTGTTTGGAGACTCGTGACGAGACCTGAGTGAATCAGGTGAGTGGGCAACCATGCTGTTTTGGCTGGGGTACAGTTAATTTCTGCAGAGTATCCAGTAAAGGGCTGTGTTTTGGATTTGGGCTGAGAACAGTGTGAGGGACTGGCTGCAAGGGGCTGAACTGCAGCTGGGGTTGAACCATCACAGCAACACAAAGGCAAGTGAAATGCTGTGCCTGCAAATGCAGGGTAATACCATTTAGAGAGGCACATTCAGACTTCTATTTAGATACTCAACAGGAATTTCAGTCCACAGTATTATTCCAGAGAAAAGGACAGCCCAATGAAGACATCTGCTTAATGTTCAGCTGCCATCAAAAAATTACCAGCAAAATATTTTCAAAAGTGTATCAGTGTGCTTGCTCTAGGCTTTGAGTTAAAACCAATCTCCAGTTATTACTGATCCAAAGTTTAAAATGACTTTGCTAGATAAGACCTCTTTCTGGCACACAAATCTTGGTTGGATAAAATTTAGGACAGTGCACTTCAGCACAGGATCCCCAAATATTTCCTCCGAGCACATCCTGCTCAGCCAGACAGGTTGTGCCTAAGAGCCTGCTCACTGCATGGACAGATGGAGGTGGCACTGCTGCAGGGCTCCTTACCTGCCCTGAAGCAGCTCTGGATGGCCCCAGAGACGAGACTGCATGAGGTGAGTGGTGGGACCCATCTTGCTCAGGATGTGGAAATGCAGCATATCAGGAGCAGCAAGCACTTGAGCACAGCAACTCTGCAGCCACTAAAAACAGTGCCAAGGTGACCCAGTCCCTGACCTGCCCTAGGTGTGGGAGATGAGGTAGAGCTCTTCCTTAAATCCTGCCCACCTGCAGTCAGAAAAAAGAAAATAGGTCTCAGTCTTTAATCTCACCTAACCTGTCATTCACTGATTAGATTATCATAAATATAGATCTAATTTATATCACCAAATGCTGATTTCTTCAGACCTGAAATGTCTGAAATTCTTGGGAAGTCTGCTGTTTGTAGGAAATGTTAAGAGGCCATTCTGCAGACAGGATAAATTCAATGGATGGAAAGCCCCACAATAATCTGGTATAAACATGCAATTATATCAACACAAACATGGATGGGTGGTCTTCAGCTGGGTGAAATGTAGCCTGAGCAAGATGCTGTTGAGGACCTGGTGCAGAGGAACTGAGGGATATGCTCCCATGGCCAAAGATGCAGAATTTCACTCTGTTTTCAGCATTGGAGAGCTGATTTTTAAGATCCAATATAAATTTTTAGCAGCAGTAATATAAGAATTTTTTAAATTCCTGTTTGTATTATTAAAATATTTAATAAAATTATCTCTTTGGTTGCTGATTCAAGTTAAAGGGACCAGCTTAGTTTACCAGGTTTAGTGATTCAAAGGAATTATTCTTTTAAATCCAGAGGCTCCATTGCCTGTGAGTTACTTGTGTGCAACTTTCATATGTAATAAGCAAACAACTAGTGCGAGATATTAATATTTCCTACAAAACAAGCTCTTCCTTAGTTCTTTAAAGGATGTATCCCACTTAAGGCTAAAGATGCTTCTAATATGTTCATTTGGAGATTTCTTTGTCAGTTATTCTCATGCTTTAATTTCATAATAACAAAAAAAGGAAAACGCCTATTTTTAAACTTAGGCATATATTTATTAGGCACTCAGTTAAGGATTGAAACAGTGCCCTCATATGCAGCACTATTTATTTTGGAGAAAAAGAAAAAAACATTGGTGTGTATTAATTTATTCTTTTTGAATGTTTCTTGTTTTTTCTTGGTGTGAGTGAAAAAAATGAAAAATACAACCCAGTTGTCTTCATTCCCTGGTAAACACATTTTCTTTCTACACTTTTCTGCACTCAAATGTCATGTTCTCTCACATCCCTTCAACTTTTTTTGGTCATTAATTCTGTTTCAAGGAAAAAGAAATGCACACTCTGCTAGAGAGCAAAGCAGGTCTGATGCTATCTTTCTCCTCTGACCTTTCTGTTGCAATATTCATTAATATGACTGCTTGGGGGATTAGGGAATTGCCTGGCAATGGGATGCTGAGCCTTCCACCTCTGGCTGGGAAGCTTGGTACTGCTTAAAAATGGCTGCAGCAGTTAAGATTATTAGGAAGTATGGTTATTTACTTGCAATAATTCATTTCTTCTCAGCGAGTTACAGAGAAGGAGCTCTGCCAAATCATGATTGAGTAACAGTTTTCAGGTGAAACAGTGATCAAAATGTGGTCATTTTTCAATCTTTTTTTGGCTGTCAAAACATTTCCCCACATCCAGTGCTTTGAAAACAGCTGTTAGAAATACAAAAAGCCAGTAATTTTTATACTTTCTTTTTTACTTTTTATTTTGGCTTTATTATCTTGCTCTACTAGTGGTTGGTGTAACTACATACTGAACTTTTTTTTTAGAATCAAGAATTGTTGCTTGGAGAATTTGTTTTTGAATTCCAAAGCACAGGAACTTCTGGTTTAAAAGTAAAATTAAACATTTCTTCAGAAAACCTTGCTTGGTTGCCATAAGACAGGAGTGAAGAAAGGATAATTGCACATCATGTAAGATCAGAAATTCCTATCTATTCTAGACATCTGTCCCCGCTTTTCTACTTCTTGCAGCTCTGTGCCCTCCTGGATGAGGAGATGGAGAGCGTGCTGTGGTTGTAGAGAGGAGATACATTCAGCACACGTGAGTTACTGAATGCAACCACAACCAAATCATCTTTCAGGATGTGGTGTCTGTGGAGCTCAAAAGAATGGCAAGAGTGATCTTCTAAAGGGTAGCTGGGGATGGCTGGGATAAAATGTTCCTCAAATAGGGATGGCTGCATTGCTGTCTTAAAAATATCTTCCCCTCTTGCTGCCTTAGGAGGAGAATGATGACTCCTGAGGTTTGATCCTAACTCCTCTACCCAGCAGGGCTACAGACTCCAGATAAGGAGCCATTATGGTGACATGTGTGCACATGGATCAAGACACCAGTAATCAAACCTTCTGCTTCTTGAGTGAGCCCAAGGCACTTATGATTAATCTCACTTACTTTGACAGTCATGAGGCTGAGATAACCTGACTTCTAAGTTTTTCTCCACAGACTAACCAGCTTTCTCAATGGTTACCTGTGGGAAAGAGTAAGTGGTGCTGCCTTTAACAGCTGGCTTATGTAACCTTACCCCTCAAATGTTTCTGAGAGACTTCAGAAAACATGGTGATATTCCTGACTGGGGTGGAAAACCATGCAGTGCTGGTCAAATCCAAGGAATAAATAATAAAAAGTTGGCTGTCAGAGCGGCAGCCTCCAACTCAGACCAGAAAAGTACAAAAGAATACTGAAAAACAAGCAAGGGAAAAGAAAGAAGAAAAGCAGCACATTTCCCCTTGATTCAGTCAACCTTGATTCAGTCAGTGCACTTTATGGGCTTCATGGGCCTGTTTTAATTTGCTGATGTAGGCAATGGGATGAGGCTCTGCAGCCAGAGGAGGAGCAGAGATGCAGCTGGAGCCTCCCTGGGCCATGGGGCAGATTCTGGGGCGTCTTGCAGCTCTCCTGCCAGCCCTTCCTGGCTGGGACACGTGTGTGGCCTGGCAGGTGACAAGGATGCTCGTGGCCTGGCAGGTGGCTCCCCCAGCAAGAGAGCTGCAGGAGGGGCATTCTCACAAGCAGCCAAGACTAAGGATATCACTTGGGAAATCAGCATACAGGATTTTATTCAACACAATCTTTATATGCACAATGAAGCAAATCACGTAGCTCAAGGGCTTGCAATTTAGGTGGCAAAATCTTTTGGTTTTATTTCTAAGGGGAACTGTGCTTGCACCAGGCTGGTTTTAGAAGCTGGTACCTCAATTTGGCCTTTTTTACTCTTTGAAATCCAAGACAAAATTTAATGAAGAGCTGGGGTGAAGTGACCGATCCCACAAGATTTGACTATCAGAAAAGATATGAGCTGAGCCTATCTGTAATTGCCCTAGTCAGGACAGAGCTCTGACATTATTTAGGAATTTCTGGGATATTTTGTCTCTGCTTGGACTCTAGTAGCTAATACAAAGTTCTGTCACTTTACCTTGCATTGGTAGTAACTGCCTGAAGTGATAGTAGGATTTGCACTCATGCTAGAACTTCATGGGTCACTGGCTTGCTTTATAGTCTGAAAGGATGCAAAAATATGGTAGTGAAATCAGGGGAAAAAACTTAGAAAAAAAGCCCAAATCCAGAAAATGGAATGTAGCAAAATAATTATTAGGAAATATGAATATGTTTAAGAAGATTTTATTATCTGTTTTTAAAATTGATCTATTTGGCAGTAGTGAGGTAATTACTGTGTGCAGGGAGTGAATGATTTCAGAAGTCATTTAAGAACAATGTTCGATCTTGCACAGAAGCAGATGAGGAGTGCTATAATGTGTTCTTCCTGTAGGTTTGCTGTGGAGACAGTAAAAAAAGCCTGGTAGATAACAACACCTTAAATACAATTAAGTATCTTTTCTCCCTACTGTATGACTGATCTCACCTTCATTAATTTTCATACTAAGCTTTATAAAAACACCAATCAGAACTATATGAGTTTTTGTTTTTAAAAACAATGTTTCTCATTCAAAATGAATGTGATGTAATTAAGTTTGTGACACATCACCTGGAAGCTGGAAGGTTTTGGATGAGGATAAATAATAAGCAAAGTCAGCATTGGTACTTTGCAGGAATATCACCCAACAAAAACCAGTCCAAAAGTGAGCTACTCTGAGCCATCCAATGTCCTCAAACTGCAGATGTAGGACGCTCAGCAACAGTCAACATGATAGTTTTTGCCTGTATTCTTAATTATTTGTGGATTTAGTTTAAAGCAAATGGCAAAAATCAATTCAAATGAGTCTTCTAGCATGCCAGACTGTACCTTTACAGACAAGGGAGCAGAACAAAGGTTTTTACTGTCTAGGTCAGAACAACCCAGTTCACCTCCACTACAGTCACATCACATTCTGCAGGCTATATCAATGTTTCAGAGAAAGGAAAAAGACCAAAGAAGTAATTTAAGACCTCAGCAGTTTATAGGAAAACTCATGTATCTTCAAGGCTTTCCAGGTTGGCAGTGTTTGCAGGATCAGTCCTGAAATCTGCTGCTGACTTATTTGGCAAAAGGGAGATAAATCCACTTGTGTGATTGAAATGCCATTTAGCCACACCAAATCAACCACACACACTTGCAAACCTGTACTTATGAAACTCTTAAAAGAATTTTCTTGCAGGACAGAGAAATTTGGGATTCAAATAAAGAGAAGGTTAATTTTGCCCATTTGCAGGAGACCCTGTTCAGGTGCCATCACCAGAGGGAGCATAGAATAGTCTCTGCCTAGAGGAACACAAACACTTTTATTAACAATCCAAGCACCAGAGATGGCACAAACAAGGTCCAGCTCAAAGTGTTCCCAATGTCTGTGAGCTGGGAGCCTCCTCAGCGCCCCACCCAGAACTCTCACTGCAGTTCCTACGGTAGTTTAGGATCTGAAATATCTCTGTATCTCAGAAGGCTTTTTTCAGACCACTTTTTTTTTTTTAATTTTTTTGGAAGCCGATGAATTAATTAACAAAATCATCATATGAGCTGTGAGATACTTACTCACTGGCTCCTACTAAATGAGGCTTTCCTGCAAACTTGAGAGGACGGCTCTGTTGTCCCTCTTTCCTCTGCACCTGAGACAGCTAAATGCACCATGAAGACCTTACTGAGTTCCTGCTCCAAGCCTCATCCTGGTCAACACAGAGATTCCTTTTGACCTTCCTGGAAGTTGGATTAGGTCTTTAAAAGTCATACATTTTAAAACATTCCATGAAGGTTATGTTTGCTTTAAAACCACGGTGAAGTAAATGCAAAATTGTATTAATATTTAACATTGGCTTATAAAAACTAGGAACTTGTAGTCAGGACAGCTGGTAAAAGTTTAATCCACATCATCATTTCAAAATGAAAATGCAGAGGAGGACAAAATAGCACATTTTCACTTTCAGAATCTATATGTTTTTCTTTTGTATCCAGTTTTGTTATTTCTATAGCCATATGTGTTAAACAGCCATGAAAAATATTTTTCATTTATGCAATTTTTTAAATTTGCTTTTCTGATTTGGTAGTACTGATTATACATACAGAAATCAAAACAGGAAAAAAGAGTCAGAGAGGAAAAAAAAATAGAATAGATTAGTTAAAAGGAAAAAACCCCACAAATATAGTGTTTGTGGACTGTATTTAGGAGTTGGCCAGAAGTCCTATGTCTTGATAGATGGTTCTGAGTGCACAGTATTATTGCTGGTACACAGCACACTTTGTTCCTTTTGTTTGACTAAGCTTGCCAACTTTAGAAATTAGTGACATGGGCATTCAAAATGTTGGACAAGTGGTCAGACTCTGACATACATATTCATACCCCAGCAGTAAATGATGTCAGGAAGTTTTAGGTGCAGGAAAAATGCATTCTTTCGTTCAGCACAACTTTAATATAAGTTTCATAAGTACTTTCACCATTCGAGCTAGAGTGCCTCTTTGATAGCACACACGGGAGACATCATTTACAGAAATGTTTCTTTGCTTGAACCAGAAGTCCAAATCTGCTCAGTTCATTTAAAATGTTTTTTTTCCTCTAGAATAAATGAATAAGCAGTTCCTTTTGTGGTTTTTGCTTGGTGATTTGCTATTACTCTTCTAGCAGAAAAAGGATTGGATTCTCATATGAACAGATGTGTTCCTCCTCCCTAGCCCCACACCCATTCTCTCTCTTGGAAAACAGAGGTGACGGGCCTGGTGTTTGACTAAGAGGGGCTATAAATCTTCTGGGGATATGCTGTTATATCTTTGCACATAAAAAGTATTGAGGAGGGGAAACAGGTTAAAAAGCAAAAAGTCTTTGTAATAAATCATACGCTGTACTTGCTTTTTAACCCTTAGAAGCACAGGGCTGCTTTAATAAATTGCCAGCGCAGAGACCCTTCTGCTTGTGGCGGCCGGGCGTGAGGGCCGCGATGGGGTGTGTGGGACGGGAGCTGCCCGCGCTCCGCTCCGCGCGTTTGTGGCTGCGGCCGGGCACAGCCAGCCCAGAGGAACCGGCCCTCGGACACCAAACGCTGATCTGGCCGCAGCCTCCTTCCCTGCCTCCCTCCCTGCCTCCCTCCGCGCCGGGCCCGTCCGACCGACAGGTACCGAGCGGGACCGGCCGAGCCGCAGGGGCCGGCCCAGAGAGCGGCGGGGCGATGCTGGGGGGCGCGGGAGGCGGCGGGGCCGGGGCGGCAGGGGAGCGGCGGGGGCGAGCCGCGTGTGTGAGTGTGTGAGTGTGTGTGTGTGTGTGAGTGTGTGTGTGAGTGTGAGAGTGTGTATGTGTGTGTGAGTGAGAGTGTGAGTGTATGTGTGTGTGAGTGTGTATGTGTGTGTGAGAGTGAGAGTGTGAGTGTGTGTGTGTGAGGGTGTGTGTGTGTGTGTGTGTGTGTGGGTTGTGTGGGGATATGTGGGGGTGTGAGAGCGGGGGTGTGTGGGGGTGTCTGAGGGTGGGTGTGTGAGTGCGAGGGTTGTGTGAGGGTATGTGTGTGTGAGAGTAGGTGTGTGTGAGTGTGTGTGTGCGTGCGTGTGTGTGGGTATGTGGGGGTGTGTAAGCGGGGGGTGTGTGAGGGTGTCTGAGGGTGGGTGTGTGAGTGCGAGGGTTGTGTGAGGGTGTGTAAGGGTTGTGTGAGGGTGTGTGTGTTGTGGGAGCTGCCTCCCAGCCCCCGGACGCGGCGCAGGAGGCCCCGCACGGCACCCGGGGCCGCCCCCTGCGCGCCCCGTCGGGCGGTGGCGGGGAGATGGCGGGGCGGCGGCGGGCGCTGCCACGGCTGCTGCTGCGCTGCCTCCTGCTGGGGCTGCTGGGCGGCGGCGGCGGGGGCCAGCCCGGCGGCGGCGAGTACTGCCACGGCTGGGTGGACGGGCAGGGGGGCTACCACGAGGGCTTCCAGTGCCCCGAGGGCTTCGACACGGCGGCCGCCACCATCTGCTGCGGCTCCTGCGCCCTGCGCTACTGCTGCGCCGCCGCCGAGGCTCGCCTGGAGCAGGGCGGCTGCACCAACGACCGGGAGCCCTCGGAGCCGGGAGTCACCGCCCGTGAGTGCCCGGCCGCGGGTCCCGGGGCGGGCGGGAGACGGTCCCGCGGAGCATCCCCCGGGCCGCTGCGGGGTGGGCTGGCGGCGGGGCGGCTCCAGGTGCGCTCAGGTGCGGCTGCGGGGCGGCCCCGCGCCGGGACGGACCGCGAGTCCGGGAGCCCGGGGGGCGCAGCTCCGCGCTCCCGAGGGCACCGGCAGCAGGACCCCTCCTGACCGCATGGTGCACTTGTATTTCAAGTTCACATCGGCAAATTCTGCTCTGGCTGTCTAACTTTATTGCTGCCGGAGGTGTGAGTGCGCTCCGGTGCTCTGCACGCACAGCCCACCGTGCTAGTGGCCGTCAGTTTCCCAAACAAAACAAATCCGGCTGCGCATACGGAGACTGGTTTCCCAAGTCACACGCTCTGCGCTTATCTTCCACCTTAGGAAAGGAAGCGATTTAACAGCATCTGCAGCATTTGCGCTTCACCTGCAGATTCAAGCTGTTACACTGCACAGTCCCAGCGATTTGGGGGATGAGGGAGGGGGAGAGGAGTGAGATTCTTGAGCTATACCTACTAAGAACCAATGAAGGGGACACGATGTAGACAGCTTCTACCTTTGGTAACTATTAAAACTGTAATAGAAATAAATTTTTACTGGAACCTGCAGGGTTTAAACTATGATTTTGTTTCAATGCTAATGGTGCTCTGTTTTCTAAGCAGATTGGTATGTTATTTGGACTGAAATATTGTGGGGCTTCATAAATACTGTGGAGTTTATTTCTACACAGAAAACCTGTTACTTAAGTGGGCTAATTTGCATGGCTTTTCTTCTTCTCTCTTCTGCCAGAACCAATCTACGTTCCATTCCTCATTGTTGGATCAATATTTATTGCCTTCATTATCCTGGGCTCGCTGGTAGCAGTTTATTGTTGCACATGTTTAAGACCTAAACAGCCATCACAGCCAATCCGATTTTCCCTGCGGAGCTATCAGACCGAGACCCTTCCCATGATCTTGGCCTCCACGAGCTTCAGGACCCCATCGCGGCAGTCCAGCACCGCCACCAGTTCCAGTTCCACCAGCAGCTCTGTCCGCAGGTTCTCCTTCCCCCGGGCAGAGCCAGGCTGCCTTGTGCCGTCCTCACCTCCGCCCTACACGTCTGGCTGCTTCCAGACAGCCCACACAGTCCACCTGACCCAGCCATCAGGATTTCTGGTGTCTCCGCCATACTTTGGGTATCCTCTCCAGCCAGAGCCTGCCCTGGTTGGGAAGAGCTGCTCTGATTTTACTCAGAGCTGAAGGAACTCGTGAAGAAGTAATGCAACCTTTGCAACCACAGGGGCGGCTGCTGTTGGGTGTCACACTGATGTGCTCTGTGGCTACAGAAGTCAGAACTGTTCCTGTGGGTGAGTTGCCCTTGAAAAGTGAGGGGTCTCTCTTGAGATTGCATTTCCCAAACTTGGATCACACTTACAAAGGAATTGTAAAACACTCCAAACAGTTGCTCTAAAACAGGACTGCTCTGCCTAATTTGTGCAGAATGTGTTCAGAGACAAGTAAAAGAACCATGTTGGGATGAAGGTACTCAGTGTTACAAATGACATTATACCCTAATGCAGTTAACTTAGTTAACAAACAGTGGCTGCTTCCCACTGATAATAATCAGACTAGTTCTATAAAGCAGCAATAAGCCTGAGAAGTAAGAACTTACTAATGAGGATCCTTGGAAACATCTGCTTACCACTTCCATGAGCAATGAAAGTAAGAGGAAGAATTTTTATTAGATATTAAAATGCAGAGTTTTTTTAAAAAATAAACATAATCTACCTGAACTTACACTGCATATTTGTATTAGTAAATTTTAACGATGGTAGATAAAACTAGCAGTAATTAGGCTAGTGGAAGATCAGTCTCACACAGCCAAATTATCTATGAGGAAAGCAGAATGTATTCAGCAATATCACCAATAACTTCTCCACATAAAACTCTAAAAATAGCGGTCTACTAAAGCATTCTTCAAAAGGAAGTATTTATTGTCAGCTTTTTGCTCAGCAAGTGGAAGTTGGACAAACTGATCATGAAGTTCTGTTTGTAAAATTAGCCATGTATAAAATGTAAAGACGAGTTTGTAATTTAAAATGTATTTACACCATTGACATCACTAATTATTTAGTAGTAACACGCAAAAAAAAACCAAAACAACCCAATAAACTGTGTGGTTGAAATGCTGTGTCATCAGTATGACTCTGTACAGGTAGTGTTTGTTGAATTTGGTTGATGTAACTCTTTTTGTACTTTTTTCCTGTTAAAATAGTTTATTCTGCTTTTTAAAATGATTTACACCTTTAACTACACCTGTTGTGCAGATTTAATATAATACAAAATTCTGACTGTATAGCAAACTACTAGATTCATTTATGTGTTTTACATGCAGCTGGAGTGAAAAAGTGTTGAAAACGACACTGATTAGTTGGGTATTTTGGATTAAACATCCTGCACTAGGAATAAATTCTGTTTGCCCTTCTACATTCCTTCACCTAAGTAAACCAACAAACCAAATGGAAGAAGAAAAAAAAGCATCTAAACCAAATACATGCAGTAAGCAAATGGAAAATACACAAGTAAAAAATGCAGTCATTAAAGGGCTTCTCTGTATACTTGTTTTTTGTGAAAAACTGAAGTCATTCTGTGGGTCAGAATCTACAATATCAGAGGCTGAGCTTTCCTGTTTTATCAGCCTCAAACTCCCTGTGTGCAGGATCTGTTGAAGTACATTATAGCTGACCTATTTAACAAGTAGTTTAGAAAAGCTTCATTGGTTCTTTCTCAAGAGTTGAATACTTTTTTCATAGCAAATATCTAGTGATCAGTAGTTATGACAAAAATTTTTCAAAATAACTATTTTAATAAGTTTTTAACTGCACAATTAACATTATAATCCAGCAAACATTACTGCTAGAAATGCAAAAAGACAAGTTGTATACAATGATGTTTTAAGTAATAGGTTCTAGCTTGAATGCTGTAATCGTTAATTACAACCCAAATGATACACTGATGTGTATATGTTTTGCAAGACACTAAAAATTAGATTTTAAGTATTCAGGAAATGAATTGAAAGTTAAATTCTGGCCTGTAATTTTATTGTAGAAACAATCTTCAAGAAAGAAAAAATTTGCTTGCCTTTGGTAAGATTGCACAGGACTCTCCACTGCATATTTTGAATGGCTATGGATGGGACTGTTTGTCAAGTAACTTTTTTGAAAAATCATTGAATATTTTAAGATGTAGCAGCTGTCTTGTTCAGAAGCATACTGTGAGATGTATTGATCACTCCGTATACAGCAGAAACAGCAAACCAACTCAGCTGTATTTTTTACAAATTATAGTTAATCTCCAATTAGAAGAAATCTTTATCTAGTAAACCAAGGCAACACAGACCCATTCTGGAAGCAGAAACTTGATCACTTTTAACTAAGAAGGTGCAATTTTTGTACCTTTAAAGAGCAATTAGTCATCAGAGCCACTGACACAGGTGGTGAGTGGCTGAAATTGAGTGTTTTCCTGAAAGAAAGACTGTACACAGCAAAGCTGAGAGTTTGGCTCAGTCACTGCCCATTACCATTTGGTGCTGTACAGGCCAGGCTGCTTCCGTGTGATGGTCTCAGAGGGCTCTGCAGTCAGTTATTAATGTTTTAACACAGGGACAGAGTTTTGCTACACTTGCATGCAGCTTTAAATGTTAATGACTATTCAGCCTAAAGAGAGCTGTGCCGTTTGCAATGTAGCAAAAAACTCAGCCTAGCAGGGAAGACCCCTCTGAGCCTCTTCCTTTCTTCCTCTGATACTGCATAATGGGTTTGTCCTCATAGAATGGTTGAAGAACTTGACATACAGGAATAATTTCATTGAACCAGACTTAGATAAGTCTGTAAGTTTACAGAGTGCTAAGTATTTCACAGATCACTAGCCAGACTGCAACAAATCCTGCAAATGTGACTCTTAGGATGGGAAAGATCAGTTGTAGTGAAAATAGCTGTGCTGTGCTACCTGTAAAATAGTTGAGGTGGGGATTATGCACCATCTGCAGATAGACACACAAAGAAGAAACTATAAATAAAAAAAAAATATATATATTATTGTTCATGTAGTTAGAGTAGCAGTGACCCACATAGCTGAAGGGAGAG
This sequence comes from Ammospiza caudacuta, assembly GCF_027887145.1. Taxonomy (NCBI): domain Eukaryota; kingdom Metazoa; phylum Chordata; class Aves; order Passeriformes; family Passerellidae; genus Ammospiza; species Ammospiza caudacuta. Next base: position 54,121,703 of record NC_080596.1, on the reverse strand, counting down.
GAAAGGAGGTGGCCAGAATAAAGCCCATGGACAGAAATAATGCTGCCTGTGCCAGTAGTTTCCGACCCAGATGGATTTGGTGTGCCAGTGAGAATGCTGAATTTCCTTCCTAATGGAAAGAGCCTTTTGGCATTAGATACTCCTATGATTTATAGGAACAGGAAATTTTCCTGAAACTTGCAGACAGAACAGAAATGACATTGTGATAGCACTTTAATGACTAATGAAATGGTTTGAAGGGCTGGATGTATGCTTGAACTGAAGGCAATTGCTTACTATCAGAAGTAACATTTACAGGCAGTACTTCCTTTACTGCCATGTTAACAAAGTAGATTTAACTATTTCTTTTGGAATTCTGAATTTAGTTCATACTCCTTTTTACTAGCACTACAACAATCTAAAATCAAAATGAAAGAATATTCACACTCATTAAATTGATTACTGTCATTCACACACAATGCCACAAATGCTTTGATTGCCATTAACTGGTAATGACTTAGATGAAACCCAAGCCTTCTGTGGACAATGAGCAACAGTGGCATGCCATTTGTTTTGTGTTTCCACAATTTGGGATTCTGAAGTGTGTACCTCCAAAATGCATCAAGACTTTCCAGTGCTAGGAAAAACATTACAAGTACTTGCAAGAATGTCTGAAGGATTCTGTTTGAAACTAGGTAAGCAGTACAGTATGTGGCTATGTAAACTCACGGATTATTTGTAATACTAATCCCACTGGAATAAAAAAACCTGACAATTTCATAAGTATTTTGTCATTACTGCTCAGTTGCATCTTGACTTAAGGATATTAAGGAACATTAAGGAGCATTAAGGAGTTGAAGTTGGTTTTCAGTGCTGTTTTGCTGCCTATTGCAATGTACTGTCTGAACTTGAACTCCTCTGAACAATGAGTCTGCTTTTGAGGGAGCCACTCATAGCACATAAAGTTTTTGACTCACAGTGACACCAAGGCTATAATTCCATGCTAACCTCTTTTCATTAGCAAAGGCAGAAAATGAAATGCCTTTCTGTTCTTCTATTCTTTCCATCTATGGCTTGTGCAAAAATTCAGGAGGCTGTAGTGTGAATCAGGTTAGTGAAATTATTTTAGTTTAAAAATAATGTTTGCTGTAAGAAAGAAGGGAAAGGATTTGAGAGGAAGCCTGGATCATTATAAACTGGATTACAAAATAAATAATTTCAATGGCCTCATGACTGCCAGTATAAGAGAGATGTAAAATATTATCAGGTGGAATATCCTTAAACCAGCTCTGCTACTAGAGACTGGATCTTGTGAAACTAGCACTATCTAAGATGCATGTATTATCAAACCTGCTTGGACAGAATGCAAAATAAATTTATTGTCTAGTGTACATATAAAAATCAGTCACCCAGCTACTACCAAAACTCAGTTAAGGTAGTAAAATATTGATTTTTTTCAGTGGTGGGCTCTATTAGAGGGAAGAAACACCAGCTACTATCAAAGCCAAAGGATACAGTATTTACCACTGTTGTCTGAAAAGGGAGGTGACGTTTCCTTATTCCTGCTCTTACCATTCTTGTACTACATACTTCTCTTTCAAAATAGGGTATCACCACCAGAGTATGTTAAGGCTTGGCTGGCAGTCACTAAATTGCAGACTCCTGTGCTCCTCAAATTTTTTTAACTTTTCTAGACTTCACATGAGAACTGAAAAAGACATCTCCAAAAAGGTGTTCAAAAAAAACCCCCAACCCCAACAAACCTTAAACCAATTTACTACTTTTCCAGTATACCTTAAAAAATGCAAGAACTTGATAATATTTGTGAAATAATATTTCTAGTATGTCTCATTTTAAAGTATTCAAACCCAAGAATAATGAGATATGTTTTCCTCTGAAAGTAATCCCTAACATTTCCAACCAATAAAGTCAACAAAGCCTCTTAATTTAATGGCAAAGTTTATTCATTTTTTAACAATTAAATGACAAAACATTTAAAATTTGCAGTTCAAAACATGCACATTCACCAAATGCCAAATGACATTTAACACTGCATAGAACTGAATGTGTTACTAAAAGAACTATTTAAAAAACACAGTGCATTTAACATCCAGTTAAAACTAAACCTGAGAAACTACCATAAACACCGAGTCAAAAAATCTTCATTCATGCAGCTTCATAATTTCCACAACAGTTTCAGCAGTAATGGCTTAGTGGAGCTGTAAAACCTTACTTCATCTTGGATGCAATTTTGCTGTTTCAGACTGACCGCTTTCTGCAGCGGTTAATACATATCAAACACTGAAAATCGTTATGAAAAATTATGTTGAAGTAGAAAAACAATATTAACGCATTTATGGCTTCTATGCTACATTAAAAAAACACCATAAAATATGACTTAAAAAAACCCCAACAAAACAAATTTGTTCTGGTCACAGCTTTGCAATTACAAACCATACTCTACATGGAAATACTTTTATTTCAGTATTGACCCTCAAAAGTGCCCAACTTTGCACATCATTGCTCAGATGAGCAGTCCTTATACTCACAAGCAGTCTGGTTGAACCCTATAAGAGTAGTGGTTTGCATAAGCAGGAACCAGGTTTGGAATGCTAAAATATTCCTTTGTTTAATAAAGATCTATTGGTTAACAGCGAGGAAACTGGGGGAGCGAGGGCAGAGAGGGGGAAGGAGAAACTCATTTGTGGAGTTTTGTAACCAGTGAAAACATCCAGTACCAAGGAAGCTGAACTGACAAACTCATTTGCTTACACAGCACTAGCTTCTCAATATATTATGAGCAGACTTTTAACGGAGGCATTAAAAAACAGGGATCAACAACCACCATGCATCGCCTCAGAACACTGAGAAATAGTGCCTCATGCAGACAGAATGATAAATTTATCAGAACTACAACTGCTTTTACACAATACACAAGAAAAAAAGGGAAAAACTTTTCTCCTTAAATTTAACACGTATTCCAAATTACTCATCCTTCAAGATGGGTTCAAATGTCATGATACACATCTTAAGACATTTAATGCTCATCTTTGTAACAAGGTGAATTTTATGGATGCATGTGGACATATAAGAATCTTCAGCTATCTCTTAGTGTTTCAAAATATTTTATTTATCATTTTATACAAATAGAATGATGACTAAGTATAAATCTGTTGAAACTGCTTTGCAAAAATATGTGTAAAATTAGGAAATGGCAAGAAAAAATTCCAGATACAAATTGTCAATAGGTTTGTTAAAATTTTTTTCCAGTTACTCTTTTGAATAATTTCTATATATATGTATGTATATATTTAAAAATAATCAAGCAAAAGTATTTATATAAGATACCCGATTTTTTAGTGGCACAGGTTCATCTTTTAGATGGAAATTTTTAATATTAACTTGCAGTGCCCATGAAAGAGATGGGAAAGTCCACGTGAACTCTCTATTTAATACACTTTTGAATTTTGGAACAGTAAGAACAGAGGCATTATTATGAGCATTTCTGCCTCAACTGTTCTTTTTTCCTTTAAACAAACATCAGCAGAATCCCCTTATTTTAACAAAGGTATGACATACTAACAGGATGGAACTAGATTATATTACTGTGTACTTAAAGTGAAAATAAAGCGCATATTGTATACTTGGCCTGATTTAAAAATGGGCACACATATATAAGATAATCTTGTATTTTAAAATGGAATTGTATGAGCAATCAAAACCCACTGTTTTTGCCTCATTTGTCTTTTTTGCTATTTTTAGGAAGTGGTATCTTTCAACCACTAATTATCAGAAAAAGTACAAGACGGGAAAAATACATCAGAAGTAGTAAAAAAATGCACTTTGTGAAATACTCCTTCAAATTCTGAAAAAATGTAAGCATGAAATGCTGTGATAAGATTATCTTACAAACCTTTAAATTAGTCTGAATTGAGGACCTTAGAGTTGTTTCAGTCATTTTCTTGCTTTTTAAGGTAGTTAATTTGGGATCTACTGTGTGTTTTTTTCTTCAAACTGTATTACAATGGTAAAACAGAATTTTATTTCATAGGAAGAATAAGAGATCATGTAAATATCTCACTGCATGTATTTCACAGTCTATTCTAATCCGTATCTGCATAATTAGCAATTCAACCAATTAGAACAGAAAAAAAATTGCCCATTACGAGGCTATGTATAGATTAATTTTATGTGAATTAAGTACACAGAAAGATTAAAAAGGAGCAACAGTGTCATGGTTAACTTCAGAAATGTTTTGAAGGTGGTCATTGTCCCTTGGATGACAGCAAATAGGGATCCCTGTTTTAGGAAAGGGGCATGCCCCCGAATTTTTTCTTGCCTTAGGTCAAGTGATTTGGCCCTCCCATATTGATCCATCTATTTATCTATGCCTGCAATGGCTTTTCTGAAGGCAGTTCTTGTCTGCATGACTGACTGGCAGTACTGTTTCTAGCTCCCTTTCTCCTTGTGCCTGCTGTTTAGAGATCACTCCAGGCTAGTGAGAGGAAGACACTGCATAGCAGGCACATGAAATGCAGACTGCCTTGCCACTGATACACCTTCCTAAATAGGTACTTTCATATAGTGCCTTCTGTTGGGCTTTCTCTGTGTATTTTTAAGTTTCTCTCAGAATGGAGGATAAGAAACTTGTATAGTGAGATTAATTACATGTTAAGCATTTAGCTAGATGAAAGGCAAGGAGGTAAAGTCACCTTTCGTAAAGACAAATGAAGGAGGGCAGAGAAAAGATGGGATTGGATGACTTGTTATGATTTGGAGAGCAAAGAGTAAAATACTTAATTTAACAGATCACTGGGGATATTGTTGTTCTGCTTTTCCATCTGGTTGATCTCCATTGAAAGGAAAAAAGAGATAATTCCTATGCAATTCACAAAAATTTACTTAACAGCATAACCAACTGCTACTATAGAAAATTGTATTTTTAATGTAATTGTGGTGGCCTTTAAACCCAGAATTAAACACGGACTAAAGAGAGGCAAGAATTAGCTAAATTTTAAAGTTCAAGTAGCCTTTCTTAGTTTGAAACCTGACGGTTGTTGGATGGTAAGTTGAGAAATACCAAGTATAACTAGTTAAAGCATGTATCACAATGTTCTCATTTAATACTGCCCTCTTTTTTTCCCCCTCATAGCAGGGGTGTATCTTTTCCTGCAGTCACTTCCTCTCCATTTTAATTAAAGGTGAGAGTATATAAGTATTCTGCATGACCAAAAAGTTGTAAAGAGACTGCTGCAATGTATTTCACACCTTTATAGGAAGTGACTTTTGTGCAAATAAACCGGTACATACCACAGACTAGCGAAGGGCATGCTTTGCTCTGTATTTCAATGTATGCATTTCAAATAATTCTAGTATAAAAATGTTGAAAATTTGATTAATTTTAAAAAATAAGTTTAAACAAACTTTCTTTTGAACCTACAGTATAAGCAGATACAACTAAGCATCACAAAAATAATTAAGTTTGCTAAAGGGAAGTAAGGCAGAGCAATTCTTAAAAATTGAATAAAGTATTACGTGTACTCCATTATACAAGTTGGCAGCCATATTCAACATACACAATACTAAATGAAAATAAGGGGAAAGCTTGTATAAGGCCAAAGGTGCAAAGACTTGCAGTTTTGAAAGCAAATGCCAAAAAGGCCACTCAAATTGGACTCACTATACCTTCTCCTCAAGTGTGGAGACTCAAGCATGCAGTTCTGAGATCAGGACTGGAGATAGTTTCCTTTCAAATTGTTTCTAACAGAAAACATTTATGGAACTTCTTTGGCAAATGTTTCTAGATTAGTTTGACACAAACATCTATGAGCATCTTGACTCAAAATCTTTCTTAAAGAAGGTGAATTAACACCATTAAGATACTGGGTTTTTTTCAGCACTTGTTGAAATCAAAGGCTTGTTATCAAATATATTTAAATATATTAACACTTAAAATCTTTCACAGATGCAAGTTGATCTGTCAATGTAAAGTACATTTAGCAATCTGACCACTGCCTTTCTAGTGTATGACCAGTATTGATCCAAATTCATTGTAAAATAAGCAAGCTGGCAAGATACAAGGTAAATTCCAATCTGTTTACAAAGGCTAAGCAAATACTCGTTAAAAATTTAGAGATGGTGTGTTACAGTATAGTTGCACAGTGCTTATGTCTACCGAATACACAAATCCAAACTTTATGGAACAAGGCCATCATAGATCTTTCAGTGTCTGATAACTGGACCATGGTCACAGCTCCCAGCAAAGATCTAGTAGCCTGTCTCACAAAAGTAACAACTAAGGCCTAGATGTCCAGCTGTGTTCCTTCACCACTCCTCAGGCCTTTGCTTTGTGGTATCGTAAGCTCTTATGACTTCAGACTGGGAAACAATCCCATTTTCATCTTGAGAGAAGGCGTAGCCATCTGCAGATACAAAGTGAAATAGAAACAAATTAAGTTTGATAATTTTAATTTTTTTAAAACTTTAATTAAAGCAACTTAACAAAGATGAACAGAAGGGAATAAACCTCTTTTCAACAGTAAGTAGAATACTGTGCCATTTCTTACAGAATTTTGCAGTTATAAAACAGCAGAAAGAGCTCTGCACAGTACCTTAGGTATGAAGGGCAACTTAACCACAGACAAAGAATATGGTCTAATGGGTTTAGGATACTGCACTTTTGCTATAAATAAATGCAGTGAAAGGCAGAATTTAACTGCTGTTATTAATGTACATTAATTTCTGTCAGTGAACACTTACGAAGCAAGTTTTGTTGCAAAGAGTCAGAGCGATACAAGTTCACGTGGTTCTTCTTAAAAACATTCTTCAGTAGTTGGGCTCTTTCAGTTAAGCTAGAGAGAAAGTAGACACATGAAGAATATTTACTTACTAATTACCCTATCCCTTTATTTTTGAGTCTGCTCAATGGGAATTAATTGTTAAATAAGAAATGTCCACCCTCCTTTTTCTTTCTATATTGTGCCTAATGAATTATTAAGATGATGATTAAAAGCTTGCACGAGGACAGATTATTAAGTTCTGACCCCTGGTAATGATTTTACTTGTAACAGTGCAGGCAAAATATCTTTTTGAAACACTGCTGTGTGCTGACAACACAAATAAATGAAGAATACTGTGAACCTTTGAGTGTGACTCCTTTAGAAACACACAATGTAAAGGGAAGGCACTGTCTTCCTTAATGTAGCACAGCTTGAATAGTGCCAGGCTGAATTAGTCCCTTTTATCTTACATAGAAAGTGTTCCCAGCCTCTATTGACACAGTACCCCAAAGGGGTGGGAAATGAGTGGAGGGAAAGCCACGTTCATGGTTATCAGCTGTGTGTACAGAAACATTATTTCCATGAAAAGTGTTCTAGAAAGGAGCTTTCCCCAGGAAACTCTAGAAGGTGTTTTTCTGGAGATCATACCCAAAACCCAGACTACTATCGCTGCTAAGGTTGGCCACCTCAGCCCACCTCCTTCCTTCCCAGCACTACTGCGTTTGTTGTGTTGTATGATTACTGCGCTTTAGTGTGACTCAAGGTACTCCCCATTTCAGCCCAAGTGGAAAACAGGAGCATTAAACATTTTTTAAATTGAGACTCAGGAGTCAGCCAAATGCTGCTAACTGTAGTGAAACAAGTAGCAAAAGTATTTGGTTTCCTTTCTGTCTTTCTTGCAATAAAGTTCTCTCTAATAGGAACATACATTACTAAATAAATACCAGGTACATGAGCCATAGCTAAGAAAAGTTGCAAAATCTGACAGTTTTAATAACATATTAAATATGTGCAAGGGACTATATTTAAAAAAAAAACAAAAAAAACCCTCTTCAGTGTCCTCTTGATTTGATATTCACTGTGAATTACCGCCTGTGTTTCAAGAAATACCAACCTATCACTTAAACACTTCAAATGCTGAAAAATCCAGCCTACTCTCAATGTAAACTGGTCTAAAATTAGTTCAATTAAAAAAGAGATGCATCTTATGTATAATGTGAGTACACAGTGATTTGATATTGCTACAGTTTTGCTAGATTAGCAAAGTTGTCTCTCGTGCAATGATGTAGTAAGAAAAACAGATTTCACACACCTTATGTTACCAAGTTTTGATTACCCAAATTACTTTTTAATATTATTGTCAATTAGCTCAACAGACTTAACTTCTCAGGCTATCAACCAGACTAAGTGGTGCAAGGAAGGGAACTAGATTGCTTTCCTTACTAGATCACCATTCAAGCCACTAAATTAGAAATGTTCATTCTTCCTTAAGTGACTCTACATTTATATATGAAGCTGAACCACTGTTTAGAGATGGAGAGACTAATGGTTTATCTCATCTTTCTGTTACCCTCTAGGCTGGTAGTTTAAGCATATGGTGAAAGCTTGGCTTTTCTAAGTTGGAAAAGGAAAATAAACCTACTATTTCCACACCCATAGAGGAATGCTAACTGGAAAATCTGCAGGGTAAGGTGATAGGCAGGGGAAACTGCTTCTGTGGCCATGTTTTGAATGAAAAGATGGAATGAGACTCCCTTGTAAGAAAAAAAAAAAAAATTAGGTACCAATTCCAGAAAGGTAGTTGGCATCTGCTGACTGAATCAAGAATGGAGAGGCTGAAGTACTGAAACACATCTTACTCTCAGTGCTTTCCTAAGCTAACTCTCTGGGGATTTTTTTCATCCTGCTTGCTCCTCTACGCTGTGTAGGAGCTTTCTTTTTTAGTTCAGAGCTGTAAACTGTTTAAGTGACAACATCAATAAAAAATTAGGGACTGAAATCTAAACTGTAAGAATACTGAGACTGGATAAATAAATCACTATTTTCATGTAAAACTGGAAGCCAAGGAGGTGGAAGACTATGGATACACTTAGTAACAGTTTTCAGCTGCATCTCCTTTGCAATACATCTGTGAAATCCTTATTAATTTGAGTTGAAATCAGAAAATTTCCATGAAATGTCTGACATGAATAAAAATAATAATAAAAAACTTAAATAAAAATATTTTATTTAAAACATTAGCATGTCTATTGTACCATTCCTGGTACCATCATTCCTTGCTTGTATTCCTGAATGGAATGTTCAGATTGAATCACAGAATCACTAGGCTGGAAGAGACCTTCAAGATCATTGAGTCCAACCCATGCCCAAACACCTCAACTAAACCATGGCACCACATGGAGTGCCACATCCAGTCTTTGTTCAAACACATCCAGGGATCCACCACCTCCCTGGGCAAACCATTCCAGTACTTGATCACTCTTTCTGTAAAAATCTTTTTCCTAACATCCAACCTATATTTCCCCTTGGTGCAGCTTGAGACTGTGTCCTCTGGTTCTGTCAGTTGCTGCCTGGAGAAAGAGACCAACCCCACCTGACTACAGCCACCTTTCAGGGAGTTGTAGAGAGTGATAAAGCCACTCCTGAGTCTCCTTTTCTCCAGGCTAAACATCCCCAGCTCCCTCAGTCGTTCCTCACAGGGTTTGTGTTCCAAGCCCCTCACCAGCCTCATTGCCTCCTCTGGACACCCTCAAGTGTCTCAAGGTCCTTCCCAAACTGAGGGCCCAGAGCTGGACACAGCACTCAAGTGCCGAGTACAGGGGAAGGATGACCTTCCTTCTGGCCACATTGCTGGCCACATTGCTCCTGATCCAGGCCAGGATGCCATTGGCCTTCTTGGCCACCAGGGCTCCCTGCTGGCTCATGTTCTGGCTGTCAACAAGTTCCTCCAGGTCCCCTTCTGCCTGGGCACTGTCCAGCCACACCACCCCAGCCTGTAGTGCTGCAGGGGGTTATTGTGGCCAAAATGCAGGACTGGGCACTTGGACTTATTAAAATTCATCTTATTGGACTCTGTCCACCCATCCGACCATTCCAGGTCTCTCTGCAGAGCCCTCCTACCTTCCAACAGATCAACACACACTCCCAGCTTAGTGCTGTCTGCAAATTTACAGTGAAAGACTCAACACCCTCATCCATGCTGTCAATATAGACATTGAACAGACTGGCCCCAGCACAGACCCCTGAGGGACACCACTGGTGACTGGCCCCCAGCTGGATGCAGCACCATTCACCACCACTCTCTGGGCCTGGCCATGCAGCCAGTTCCTAACCCAGCACAGAGTGCTCCAGTCCAAGCCACGGGCTGCAGCTTTTTCAGGAGTGTGCTGTGGGAGACAGTGTCAAAGGCCTTGCTGAAGTCCAAATAAACAACATCCACAGCTTTTCCTGCATCTACCAGCTGGGTCACCTGGTCCTAAAAGGAGACCAGGTTGGTCAAACATGACCTATTCCTCCTAAACCCATGCTGGCTGGGTCTGATACCCTGGCCACCCTGTAAGTTCTGTGTGATGACACTCAATATAAACTGTTCCATAACCTTACCAGGTACTAAGGTCAGGCTAACTGGCCTATAATTACCAGGATCCTCCTTCCCACCCTTTCTGTGAATGGGTGTCACATTGGCCAGCTTCCAGTCCCTTGGAACCTCACCAGTGAGCCAGGACAGCTGGTAAATCTGGAGAGTGGCTTCACAAGCTCATCTGCCAGCTTCCTCATCACCCTGGGATGGATCCCATTCGGTCCCATGGATTTATGAACACCCAAGTTGATCAGCAGCTCTCTGACTGCCTCCTCCTGGATAATATGAGAACGATTCTGCTCCCTGATACCAACTACCAGCCCAGGACAGTTGTCCTGAAAACAACTTCTTCCCACTAAAGACTGAGGAAAAGAAGGCCTCCTCATCTGCGGAGTTCCCTCCCTCATCCAATAGAGAAAAAAGGTTGGTCTTACCCTTCCTTTTGCCATTAATATATTTATGAAAACATTTTTTATTCTCCTTTACAAAAGTTACTGAATTAAGTTAGAACTGAACTTTGGCCTGTCTAATTTTTTTCCTACATGCTCTAGCAATCCCCTGAAATACTTCCTGAGGGACCTGACTGACCCTCCTTCCAAAGATGATACATCCTCTTTTTATTCTTACCTTCTTTCACAACCTTGTTGCCCATCCAGGCTGGATGTTTGCCTTGTCAACTCATTTTTTGGCAAACAGGGACAGTCCGCTCCTGTGCCCTCAAGGTCTCTGTTTTGAAGCACACCCACCTTTCCTGGACTCCTTTGTTTCTAAGGGCTGCTTCCCAAGGAACTCTCTGAATAAGTCTCCTAAATAGGCCAAAGTCTGCCCTCTGGAAGTCCAGTGCAAAAGTCTTATCGATGTTCCTCCTCATTTCACCAAATTTCATTGCTTAAATGCTAAGCAGTGAAAAGATTACCTTAAACTTTTACACTAACATGAAGTAGGCACATATCTTAGTTAATGCATAATAAAGTTTCCACTGCACAGATCTGATTGCTGGTAAAGAAAATACAAAATACATAGGAAATACACTTGAGAAAAGTGCTTTCAGCTATTCAAGTACTAAATTCTGTTCTTTTTCTATACTTGAAATATTGTGGGCTCTCTATTATAAATCACCCTGTTGCCATTCAAAAGCATATTTAAATATCTACATGTGAAGCCAAGAAAACATGGTTTCATAATTAACCAATGTTAAATCACAGTAACTAAATGCTTGTGCTCATTATGTGTAACTATATCGACAAGCAGAATATTTTTCTGCTTCATGTTCAAAAAACTATTTTTGAACATGAAATGTATACCTTTACAGGCAATTAGACACAGTTATAGAAAAAAAAGTTATTATTTTATGAATTCCTGCAACCCTCACAGGAAAGAATTTCTTCTGAGTATCTAAACTAAACCTACCCTCTTTCAGTGCCATCACTACATGCCCTTATAAAAACTCCTGGCTTTCTTGTAGGTCCCATTCTCAGTAAATATTTAGATACACACTGATTACAACAGCTGTCCAATACAAGAATCCTAACCTGTTATCTCTGGAAGCTGAGACCTCTATTTAGTGTTGTAGTATTTCTAAAATGGGGGTGGACAGAGAGGAAATGTTTCTGAATTATCTTTCTCGCTATTTCTTAGTTATCTTTTAATCATCCATTGATTTATATATTCTTAGGGTTTTTTTGGCATTTAATGAGAACAAACCCTTTTTCTGCTGTAACAGAAAATGGTACTCTCACAGACATGCACACACTAGAATAAGAAAGTATCATGTATATATCTTAAACAGATGTAGAGGATATTCCTCACCCATTTAACTATTTACTCTGTACTGGTAACTAATTAATCTGAGCTTTTGCAATTTAGGAGACTCAAGAGTGTTTAAAAAAGTTGAATCAAATTTTTGTAGATGCAAGTAAGTCAGTTCATCAGACCATTTTCTTAACAATAAATACTTTCTCCATAAAAGGTAAAGTTTTGGCTCTATCACCTGAATTTTAATACATTAAAAAAATAATGGAGGGGATAAAATCTTGAGAAATATTGAATTGCGTAACATCCAGTGATTTGCACACCAGGTTGCTTGTATCCTTCAGAAATACTGATTTAAAAGTAACTTTGTGGAGAAGAATTAGATCTAAGAAAGATATTCTGGCAGGTAACTAAACAGCGGTCAGGGAGCCCCCATAACTATTTAACTGTGGGATAAAAAGATAATTACAAAAGCAGTGGTGAAAACACCAAGTTCATTTTACCTATATAAAAAGGGGTTTGGAACACGTGTGTAGAATGAGGGAAAAGCATCCTGCCTAGACAACTGAAGTTAAAGCAGCTGAATTGGGAATACAAGGGAAGTTTTGGGAATGCAAGTATGAAATACTAAAAGGTAGGTTACCTTACTTTTTTCTACACCCACAAGATGTTCCCCTTTTAGCACCATCCTAACACTAATACTTGCTTTCTTTCCTGAAACTCATACTTCTACAGTTTTTGCTCTTTGCAAAAGAGGACAGAGCACACATTGCTTCAAAGCTCAGCACACTGATAGTTGAGTGGGTTAATTTGGAGGAAGATATTTCCCTCAGTCTGCTTGAATGACCACTGCCACTGGAGAAAAGCATCTGAAGCAATCAATTTACATCACCTTTAAAAGCAAGAGAATTTACTCTTGCAAGCAATGGTTAGGTCTTGCAGTGATGAAGGAAAAGTAAGTTTGAAGGAGGAATTGCCACCAGCTAGGGGATTCTACAGTACTTCCAGTGTGAAGCTGCTGCTACAAAGAGAAATATAGAGCCCGAGAGGAGACTGCATGCAGGTGTGTCCTCTTCTGTAACCCACCACACCAAACTAGGTGTTCCATGGCTGGCTGAACCCAGCTAGAGACAAAACATTCTTGTGAAAGCGCTCGTACAAGCTGGATACTGTCCCATTAAAAATGATGGTTATCACCTTGGTACATGATGTAACTTGATCTCAACCTGGTAAATCCTAGTAAACTGATTCCCGCTGAACTGGAACAGGGATACAGTAAGATTGCTAAAGTATCTTTATGAACAAAAGGTACCTTCTGAAAATTGAACCTATAGTAAAAGAAGTGGCTGTGTATTTTTCTGGTCTCTTTCTGTGCATAGCTTGGTAGGAAAAAAGTCTTCTTGGCTATGCTTTTTGCCATGAAGATACTAAAAGAACAGCAGTCCAAATAAAAGAAAGAACAGGAAAATCAAGTATCAGCAGTTTTGGCTTTTTTTTTAGACTTCACAAATCTCATGAAAATGAAAACAAGAAAAGAAGGGTCTAGCTCAGCCAGATGGCACTAATGAATTGGAAGGGGGGGAGAGGGGGATTTTGTCATCTCATACATTCAGCGAGTGCTTGCCACAAGTTCAGCTTGGGGTTAAAAAGTCTGAAATATTTTGGTGAGTGCACACCTTTATGCTGAGTTTACATGTAGAAAATGTCCAATTGTTCAGTTTTACCTTCTCCCTTTTCAAATTATCTGCCTGGTCCATGAAAGAGGACGTTACAAGGGAATTCTTGTAAGTTAAAAATTTTACTTACTTCATATAGGTTAATCAAATTAGTTTGCTCTGGATTGGAATTAAATACAAAACCAGCTTACTGTATTCAATTTCAGAAAATACCAGATACATTTTTTGTTTTTTTTCTATGCTACTGAGAAGCTTTTATAGAATTTAATTTTTGTTTTTGTGCTTAGGCCCTGTTTACGGCTATACTAGAAAATGATGCAGATTTAAACTAATTTTGTTCTAAGCCATTTTCTTCTTCTTTTGTTTGTGAATTAATTAACACAGGCAAAAGTCACAGAATTAAAACTGCACCTCAAGCTTGTTCTATACATAAGAACCAGAAACCAGTCAGCTACAAAGAAACATATCAGTTAAAGCTTTTGGTAAAACCTCTGTGTAAACCTATGAAAAAACACACAGGCTCAGTAGACCTGAAGGTCCTTCACAGATGCTTTTCATTTGTACAGCTTTTGAAAAATAACCTTTTGTCTTTGATACATGTATACAGCTAAAAATATTTAGCTTTGTTTTTTAAGACAATGTTCTACATATTTTTACTGTACCTCTTGCCATGCACAACTGCCCCAGGATCCTCAGACTTCGCTTCCAACTCCTGAACTTCATCTACCAGTGTCTTGTAAGTAGCTCTCTTTACTCTGTAAGTACATACAAAATACTGCCAGACTTACTCTTCTTGAAAGTATAACAACAGATACTTTAAATGCTTTTATAAATATTCAATTTATAAATCCATTTTCCCTGACTTGAAACTAAGGAGAAATATCAAAAAACAAATCTAAAGAACTTATTTTATCATCTGGAGATACAGAAACAAATTAGAAACAAATTAGAAACAAAAATAGCTATTAATAAAACACTACAATTATTTGAACATTTAAAATAGTAATAACTCTTGTATAAAGTTTTTAACAAACAAAGACAGTAAAAAAGAATTTTATAAAATCACCAGAATTGCTCTTAATTTGTTTTTTATTATATTAGTAATTAGAACACACATTTAAAAGTCAGTACTCTCTTCTGTAAACACTGGTATTTCCGTACTCACACTTTGTATACTATATCAAGAAGTAAAGCTGTCATAGGAATACACAGAAGTCCCATCCAGAACACTCCAGAGCTGAACATCATAGCTGCCTGAAGAAAAAATGCACAAAACAGGATGTCATGACAAGAACTAGCAAAAAAAAATCTTAGAAATATCAAGTAGTTTGTGGGGGCTATCAAAAGCAAATTTAAATGAATCATTCTTGTCTGACTAATGTGAAATAGAACTTGAACTCCTTTCTAAAATCCCCTGAGTTGCAACATAAATCCAGTAAATAGTAAGCACTATTTCAGGTCAAGAAGCTGGTAGAAAGATACAGTGCTTAGCTCTTTGCATGGCAGAATCACCCCTCCACAATGCTGCTCTATACAACTGTGATGATTACAGGCTTTTCCATTAAAATCAGATTTATCAAAAATCCACCCTTTCCCAACTTTCTCAATGCATTACGAGCATAGTTTTTCAACTTGCAATCTACTCTAACAGGCTATAAGAGTTTCTGACTCTCATTTGGATACTGGACACTGTTACAATTACCCTGCAATATAACTTGGATCAAAGTTTTCTCCCACAGAACTCGCTGTACCACAGTTCCCACACTGCCACAGACTCCTGTTAAACAGATTGATTAAAAACGAGAAATAAGGAAACAACTATTTATGTAATTACGAAAATATGCAACATATTGTTAAATGAAGATTTCACCATTAATACATGTTGAAATATTTGAAAACCACGTAATTGTTTTTATCTGTGTATCTGTTTTTTCTGTACACCACTATATGTAATACATAGGAATTTCTTCTGTTCACAACTTGGTCTGTAGAAATACTAAAAACTAAAAACATAATGAATGGCCAAAACAAACATCACAATATATGGACATCAAAGAAAAAATGTATTTACCCTTCTAATTCACACTGAAATGTCTACATTGATAATATTATGGATGCAAAGAGTATGATAAATACTTACTGAAGCATGTTACTGCAGGTTTGAATCGCAGTCAGTATTAGAAATACTTTTATAATGTAATTCAATTGTAGAGAGGCTGAAAGTAACACCACTACACAACTGTAGTGTAGTGTAGCTTCAAATCCTTTATTTAATTACTTGGAGACTAATTACTTTCACAGGTTAAGCCTTGTTATGTAAAATAAATAAGCCGAAATTTTACTAGTTTTAATTAACAGACAAACAGTAGGTAGTTTGCAGTAGCTGAATTCTAATTTCTCAACGTGCATACATGAACATTTAGGAATTATACTCAAACATGTTAATATATGAAAATAGAAGCTAATTATTTTCAGGAAAAAACCTAATTCTCATATAAGGAAAAAATTCAATTTACCTTGTTTTGTATCCAAATTCCTAATGACATTGATTCTTTGGAAAGCATTAGAATGTACTTAAAAAATGTGGTAACCTTCTCATGACTATGTTAAAAGGACATAGATATTGCCCTGAGATTCTACTAACTACTTCTGTCAACAGCTGCCAGCAAAGGTGTAAACACTGAGCAATGACAGGTTCAGAATAAAACAACTCATATTTTCAAAAGGGAAAAAAAAGGAGAAAATTTTTTATCAGGAGGAAATGTATTAGAGTAAAAAATCTATTAGCAGTCACTTTATAGGCAAAACCCGACTTTTGACATATTTGATGAAATACTCATTTTCTAGAACAGGAGCTAATAGGAAATGTCTGTCATAAATGCATTTTGCAAGACATTTTATAATTACCTAGTAATTAGATAGACAGTTCCCTTAAAAACAAGAAAAAAAGCACAATAATGCAATTTGAACTAATTATGATGATTACTTCCTATTATTAACAACATTTTTTTATTTATAAGAACATAGCAAAGAGCTGTCCTTGTGTTAGCCACCCGGTATTAAATGTTTGCTGGTGAAACAGCAAAAGTGATAATGTAGGTCTTAGGATGTTAATTCTGACCATTGTAATGCTAACTATGAATGAAGGAACAACTGGCGCCTACTATTCACTCCATCCAGCCTTTGGCTTTACAAATGAACAACATGAATTGAGGTAAAAAAAAAAGTTTTTCTGCGTCATATTTGAAAGCCTGTCAGATTTTTTTTTCTTTTACAGAGTTAATCCAAACCTAAAAGATTTAAAGCTGACATTCGCATTAAAGACAGAGGCCCTCTTTGTATTTTTTGGATGAAGAGGGGAAAAAATAAAATCCCACAGAGGTATTTCCTTCCTTTCTGTACAAGAAAGCTCCCCCCTCACTCTGTAGAAAACATTTTTGTCTCTAACTTTTCACATCTCTCTACACATAGGCAGGTCATCTGGGAAATGGCAAACCAATCCCTTTCAGACAATGGCACTAACAGGAGCAGCCTGTTCTGGGGACGGACTCTGGCTGCCTCTGTTTGTGGTTTACAAATTGTTCCTAATGTGAGAGATTTGTGCTCTATGCCAAGTCTTCCCCCTTTAGGCCTTGTGAAACCAAATGGAATCTGCCACAAAAGTGGCTCCCAGGGGAATTCAGAAGTAATCCAAAATGAGAGCTGGGAAGCCCAGTTTATTGAAGGACTTACAAATCCTGCAGGGTAGATAAATAATTTGTTGTGTGTGTAGCTCATGCTCAATATTAAGACTTTCTAAAATAAATTAACATTTTTTTTAGTTTTGATTTTTATATAGGTTCTCATTTTTCAAAAAAGAAAAAATTGCTGAGGAATGTTCCTTTTCATGATTTAGTGGCAGACAAGAAATCCTGGCTGCAAAACTTTTAAAGCACTGCTGAAGATGTAGTGTTAGGAAATTACATGTCAGAATGAACAGAGAATATTTGCTTTTTCCTCATTATGAAATGATCTGCCAAAATAGCTGGCTCAGATTTTAAAAAGCCTTTAAAAATAAGAAGAGAAAGATGAAAACAGTGGTAAAATTCTTGCTGCAGAAAAGTTCACCCTTTTCAGTTTATCTATTTCAAATATCATCGAGGGTACACGTCTCCTTCCTATAAACTAAAAAGCTATAAAATACCTCAACGTCATCAAACCAGCAAAAGTTTCTCTTTTCAACCTACTGAAAAACTTCATTAGTAGTAGTTATGTGCATGTGTTTGCCTTCATATATGCCAAAGTACTTACTGTTATAGTAATAAAACAGATCTGCATTAACTTCCAGTGCAATGAAGTTCCTACAAGTAAGTTTGTGTATTGCCTCTAGTCTTTGCTGAGTAGAGTTTAAAAAACATCTTTTAGCTCCTTCTAATTAGGAACTGCATTACTTAGAATTGCAAAGAATTAAGTTCTTCTCTGTTAGGATCTCTGGTTATTAGGTACATTAACCAAGACAGACCACTGGAAGCAGAGAAGATAAATTGGGCAGTTCAAAGATCAGCTCTGCTGTTCCTGTTTGAGTGAATGAGAATGTAACTACTGAATATGGAGAAGGATCTTTGAAGTATATCTGGGAATAGCAGATTCTGGCTCACGAATAAATGTCTGCTACTAGACCAAGTACAATTAAACATGAAGGTTTGAGAAGTAAAAATGGAAGCTACCTATTGGGAAT
Organism: Ammospiza caudacuta; assembly: GCF_027887145.1. Lineage (NCBI taxonomy): Eukaryota > Metazoa > Chordata > Aves > Passeriformes > Passerellidae > Ammospiza > Ammospiza caudacuta. The sequence continues at coordinate 54,103,220 of NC_080596.1, read as the reverse complement.
TAAATGGAAAAATAAAAACCCTTTAGACAACTCCTGAAGTGAAAGACAAAAAGAAAACTTTAAATATAAATTATTAATTAGTTAAAATATGTTAGTATCAGAATGGTAACATAATTTGAGGCTCCCAGGTGAGGACAGATGACTAAAATGGATATGTTCTATGTGATGAAGTCTGATTAACTTAAAAAAAATCATCAATAAATCACTTTTTTTTAAAATTAATAATATTCTCCACAAATGTACACTGAAACTTTTTTTTTCCCCTAAACAAGATGTTCACATAGATATAGAAAGGAAGACACAGATTACTGATTTTTGTTTTGTAAAGACTCACAGGTCTTAAAAGACAAGCTGGAAAAACTTGGAAGGGGGATGAAAATGTGCTAAAACTGTAGGATAATGCCTCTAAGGGCCTTCTGCTGAGGATGGGAAATATTTTGGACTACGAAGGAAAAGCCTAGCTTTTATTGTTGAATTATTTCAATGTTCTTGCAAATTTAGTACACCAGTTATTCCCTCTGAAATGAAGACAAAGAATTTGGATAGTATTTTAATCCAGACTGGTGAAAAAGCAGTGCAACAGAAAAAAAAAAAAAAAAAAAAAAAAAAAAAAAAAAAAAAAAAAAAAAAAAAGACCAAATACCCTAGATATCACTAGATATTAGCAACTGAAGAACGACTATATTCCACAAGTTTTGTGACAATGAAGTGAGAATTGATAGACTTTGGTATTTGCTTACCATACAGAGCTCAAAGCACTTTTTTTGAAATACAGACTCAACTCAGTTATCTGCCAGGTTCCCTTAAATGCATGGCACAGTAATTCTCTTGTTTGGAGGAATATAGAGAAATCATTACTTCCCAAATTTTAGGGGCCTTATTTATAAATCTCCCTGGCTAACACTGAGGAAAAGCACCATAGCAATTTTTCTTAAATATACAACCATTTAAATTTATTTATTATGCTGTATTCTGGAAAAGTTTTTAAAAATATTAATCTGTTTTTTAAAAGTGCAAGGGACAAGTATCCATTAATAGCATCTTTTACAGCTGGAGGGACAACACAGCAGGGTGCAAAAGCTCCAAGATCCTCACAGAGAAGCTGCTGATGTATGGGCTGGATGGACTTGAGATACACTGAAAATGGGCTGAATGGCAGCTGGTGATCAGTGTCAGGCTGGCTGGAGGCCAGTAACTGAAAGTATACCCCAGGGATCAATAGTGGGTCCAGTTTCATTTAACATCTTCATTAAAGATCTGGATGAGAGGCAAAGCGTACCCTCAGGAAGTTTGCTACTGACACAAAATGGGGGGAGGAGTGGCAAATGCAGTAGAGGATTGTGTTGCCATCCAGAGAAACCTCAAAGGGTTGAAGAAATGGGCTGACAGGAACCTCATGCAGTTGAACAAGGAGGAATGCAAAATCCTGCACATGGGAAGGATCAACTCCAGGCAGCAGTATATCCTGGGGGCCACCCAGCTGGAAAGCAGCTGGGCAGAAAAGGACTTGGTCCCAATGGACACCATGTTGAAAATGAGCCAGAAATGGGTCCTTGTGACAAAGGAAGTGAATGGTATCTTTTGGCTTCATTAGACAAAATATTGCCAGCAGAGGGGAAGGCAGGTCCCCTCTACTCAGCAATGAAGAAGTCACACATAGGGAAGTCTCCAGTTCTGGGCTCCCCAGCACAAGAAACACAGATACACTGAAATTAGTCCAATGTCCTGAAGCGTCTCTCATGCAGGAGAGAAACCTGAGATAGCTGGGACTACAGCCTAAGAGAAGGCTTTGGAGGTTCTCTCACCCTGAGTGGAGGGTGCAAAGACAGAGCCAGGCTACTTCCAGTGAAGCCCTGTCATGGCACAAGAGGCAAGGAGAGCAAACTAAACCTTGAAGCTGAACATCAAGCGAACCTTTCACCGTGAGGGTGACTGAACAGGGACACAGGTTGTTCAGAAATGTTGTAGTGTCTCCATCCTTGGTAACACTCAAAAGCTGCCTGGACACAGTCTGGGGACAGCTCAGTGCAGTGTCTGAAGCTTTAGACCAGATAACTGCAGAGACCTGTTCAGCTGTTCTATGATTGTATTCTATCCTAAATACTTTGCTTTGTAGGCTTTGCTCTACATTAGACTAAAACCAATTCCCACTTTTGGATCAAACTTTAGACAAACATCTTACTAGAGAAGACTTTTCATTAGAGACCAAAGTATCTACAGTTTATTTTTTTAATGTGTTTTTGTGTAAAAAACCCCAATGTAGTAAAGGCATTAAAGGATGCATATCTAATATTTTAATAAGCATGATTTCATATAAGCAGGATACTTGGCATAGTATAGAGAGAAGCAATATTTAAGAAACCAATGCTGTCAGTACAGTATATTCTAAAACACCTTTTCTACACAGTGCAGCTAAATCTTCCCAAAAGAAATATTACTGTTTTTCACAAGACTTCTGAAAACCTCAATCAAATGATCTTAAATTCTGTAAAATACATGCTTGGACCTTAACTCCAATTTCCGCCAGTAGTTTTATAAATCCCCTGGGTCAGGCAGAGCAGAAACAGATGGTGCTCTGGAGAACTTTACAGTGCATTGTCTACAGTACAACCATAAATTAAACAGTTCTGTGGATACTGAACTTTTGCTTTAGTATCCATGTCATACTTCTTATTCAAGTAAAGTATTATTATTCTAAGCTATCTTATTAATCATATAGGTGTAAAAAAAAGAGGCCTAACAATTCAGAGCACAAAACAGTAACAAGGATCATTACAGATTGATTTATTTTTCACCCCTCCTCAATTACGGGTTTGCAACTCAGACCATAACCAGATTTTTTTAAGAAAGAGATAATCATATTAGTTTAGAAAAGTATCTATTTTTATAATTTAAAAAATTAGTCTGTTTTTTTAAGAGGACTTAAAGGAAAAGCAGACCTATTAACTGCAAGGATGGAAGCACTAATGGAAGGTTCTTGCAGCTTTACAGCCTACTGACAGATGAATGGATGTTGCTGTTATTAGGTGATGTAAGTTACAGAAATTTCATTAGTTAAAGCAATTATTGCAAAAGGACTACACAGATATAAAAACATCCAAAATTTTAATCACAGCTTCATTAATTTATGCAGTCATTATACAGATATGACAAAATATGGACAGCAGGAAACTTCTGGCAATTCCCTGAAGATAAAAAATCCATTTTGTTTAGTATCACAGATTAGTTTTCTCTGTATTGAAGAGTTTAAAAGAAAAAAGAAAATACACCTGCAAAGCATTTATCAAATATGAACAGACTTGGCATTTACTTTAAAAAACTTATGCAAACTTCATCTGGCTTAAACAGAAAATACCATAAGTTGTTTAAAATATTTTGAAAGTATATTTAAATTATCTATTTGTTAATATTATGTATAGAAGTATCAACCTAATTAATATCAATGTAGTAAAGACAGATCCAGGCAGTTGATTTTTTTCAAGTACACAATAAAAATTTTCTTCTATTCTGAAGTGACACCTTTATTTTGAAATTAAATGCAACTTTTTAATGCAAAGGGTCAAAATATACTGTGTTAAACGTAGCCAAAAAATGCCTAAAAATAATTTAATGTTGTTTTATCCCCTTTCTTTCCTGTGCATCTGTATTTAAGAGCACAGTCTTTACTAGTAAAATATTAAGAAAATAACCCACAAAGTTCCTTGTTCACATGCTTCCATACTAGACAGTACTGACAGAAAGCAAATGCATGAATAAACATTCCTGCAGATGTAATGCAAATTTTAATATATTAAAAATATCCTCTGTATGCTATTATAATATTTTAATATAATAACAATATCCTCTGTATGTTACACAAGATGCAAAGTTGTTATAAACTCAATGACAGCTTTTGAAATGTTTTCAGTATTTCTCTCTCATAAGCTGTGCATCCCCATTTTTTCTCACAGAAATAGTGTTTTGCTACTTCTACCAAAATCCTCCTTGCAGAAAAGGTATTTTAATATTTTGTTATAAGTAGATAGAAGTTAAATTCCCGGTTTCTTAGGATCTGTGTCTAAGACTAGAAGAATATAGTCCCAGAATAAACTCAAAGAAAGTAATTTTTGAACGGGTGATTTTAAAGTACAAGCAAAATAACAAGAAAGTAAACAGTAAGTTCTACTTAATTAATGATAAAACATTTATGTCTTTTTTCTACTAAAAGACTCATGAAGTTGATTTGCTACAGTACCTGAACTAGCTACACATACCATACAACATAATTAATTACTCAGGTTATCACCCCTTTTTATCACATATCCTTCTTCAGTTTTATGGCCTATTTTTCCATTTTCTTCAGCTTCATAAAGCCTATTGCTTCTCTCAGTTTTCATCTATTTTTCCTTCTAGCCTGTGTCTGCCAAAAGACAATGGTGAACTGACAGTTTTCATCTGAACATCATCAATCAGGGAAAATGAATGAAGTTTTCTCCACTTGGAACTTTATTTCTTTAAGAAAAAAACCCCACAACTGGAATAGAAACTGTTTTAAGGTTGGCAAGATATAACTGGTTTCAGAATATGGAAAGCTACTATAACCCAGACATCTACTATCATCTCTAACAGATAATCAGCTACAGAACTACCAGTTACTCATATCAGGAAACCTATGCCAGGATACCTTACTTATGTGAGTAAGAAGTCAAACTGCAGTTCTTTTGGTGCACTACCTGTTTGACAACAAGTTATCACTACTTACAGGACTTAGGACTACTGCACCATGGAGAGCCATGCAGTTCCCACACTGTGAGAAATAGTACTGCATAGGTGGATGAGTGTTTGCCCAGTGCAGATCTACCAGCCTTGAAAAACCAGAAAACAAAGGTCTTGATGCCAGAATTGTCTCAGCATGCTAGATGAACTGGACATTTTGGATCAAGGGGGGCCCTGTGTGTTCTTGTTCTGGGAAAACTCAGAGCAGAAGAGAGAGACAAAAAAATACACTTGATTATACTATTAGGAACATGTCAAGGAAAGGGGTCTAGTGACCTAGACAACAGAGAAAATAATGCTGTAACTTCCATACTTTTTCACTTTACTGTATTTTCTTTTAGACCATGGCATTCTGCAATCTTTCCTTCTGTGAAACCAACATACAGCAACCTGCATGTAAAGCCAACTTTAATTATCTTCTGTATAATTGGAAAAATACACAAAATGATGGAAACAATTAGTGTAAAAAGTCAGAAAAACTTGCAAAAAAATTTGATATATTTGTTTCTTTGTTCATCCAGTAAGTGACTGGATGATGCTTGGATAGTAAAAAATGAACACAAAAAACCAACTCTTATGCTTTAACTTTGGGCCACTAACTTTAGTGCTCAAATGTAAGAGTATTAGCAGCATGAACTGACTTCTGTTACAACTCAATTTTTTCTCAAGTCAATACCTTGCAGTGTTCTCCACAGAAATAAATTTATCAGAGTTGAATATTTTATAAGAGTGGATAAAAAAAAAGAGTTTCAAAATATTTAGATAAAAACCTTCCTCTGCATCCAATGAATGAATTTTCCATCACCTCCATATGCTTTTTCTCTCCCCCTCAAGAGCACTAGAATTTTATTTTCTTGGAACAGAACCAGAAATAAGCAGGAAGAATCTTACAATTTTCATGACATTAATATGAAGAAGAACCAAATCCTTACCAGAATGTTTCATTAAGTGCTTTTCTATCTCAAAGAAGACATGAAAAATATGTTTGCAGAAGACACCATCTAGCTGGAACTTAATTGTTGGATGAATATTATGTTAAGAGTACAGACTGGAAAGACTATAAACCTATTATGACAGAATTGTTACCAGCTCTAAGAAGAAGAAAGAGAATACTTTTAAACATTCTAGGGACTATAGTTATGTAATCTGCAACAATATTTCCTTACAAATCTGAAGTTTATTAAAAAGGGGGAATTTTTAATGAACACATTTGGGGAAAAAACTGCATGAAAGTCCCCTTCAGCATAATTTCTCATATCATACCAGCTAAAATGGACAAAAAGCTAAAAGCAGACGTCAGCTTTTGATACACTTTAACTTTTGCCAATAGGCTGATGAAGTTTTCAAGTCTGACTCACACATTTGAAGAAATCAGGCAAGCAGTATTTGCACAGGCAAGTAGAATTGCTTATATGGATTTGTTTCTGTCACATCACACTTTTCTTGCACAGATAAATCCATGAATCTTTTAGTTTCAGTACTTTTGGAAGGCCTGATTTGCTACAGAGAAACTCAGTGAATTCTGCCCTGCCAGAGACCACTCAGTCAGTAGAGGAGCTTCCAGGAAAGCTTACGGAAATCCTGCTTCCAGTCTGAGCTGCAGGATGCATCAACGGGACTTACAGTCACACAGAGTGCAGCACAAAAAGCTAGACCAGAGTTTAGAACATAAGCTTTACTGGCCTATGATACTTTCAGAAGACTTTATTCTGACATCACAGACATTGAAATATATTCCTAGAAAGGAAACAAAACCAATCTCAGCCAACACCAGCCCCCTTTGAACAACTTCATGCACATACACACATCAAAACTACCATATACACATAAATGCACAAACAAACACGCTAACAAATTAAGACTACCCATTTCAAGTACAGATAAAGTTTTATCACAACAAATAAATTATTTTAGGTTCATAAGTCAGACTACTTTGGCACAATGTTGAATTCAAAGCCTAAGAGTATTATTTTTGTTGACAGCTAGATCTCTTTAATGAAGAACTGTTTCTAGGAGATCACAGGAATTACATTCCCTCAACACCAGGTGTTTGCACAGTAATTCAGGCTCTGAAAATGTACCAACTATAACATTGTTATTTCAATAGTGAAGTATCCACTCTTATGCCATACAAGGTATAACACACCATTTTGTTTCCCCTGCACTTATCACCATGAAAGTTCTGGTGTCTTAAAAGCTGTAAAGTTTTTACAAAATCTCTAAAACCACCAAATTCCAAAAACATTGCTTCTTCTATAAAATACAGCATATATGAAGAAAAATGCTGAAGTACGATAGCTTAGATTAATTTAAAATAATATACAGAATTAGTTTTAAGTACTGAAGGCAATGTGGTAATGTACAAAATCTACATATATACATATGTTAGACACAATGATACAGAGGAAAACCACCTAGAAATTGTGTAATTTCAAATTCTTTTCCTTAGGTGTCCAAGTATTTAAGGTAACACCTTGTGCTTTCCATTAAAATATAATAGTTACAGAAATGCCTATAAACTATTTTTTCCTTTAACTGTTTAAATAAGAGGTTAACTGTTTAAATAAGAGTTTGGATTTATGAGTCTTAATTACTTTCAAGAGAGGGAGAGATATGCATCGACATTTCCCACATCCTACATAAATTTTTAAATTGCTGAATTATATCACAGTGGTGGTGGAGTTAAAGGGACTCACTCTTTTACTGGTGTAAGGCTTGATTTAGTTGATATGCTTTGAGAACCATTAAAATAATATCTTTCTGACTCAAGCAAGTATTCTCAGTTTCTGATTCCCACTGAGAATGCACATCAAAATTCTCAGCTCAGGAAGTACTGGTCCTGCCCAGAAGCAGACATTAGTGTTTGGGAAATTAATTCTTCAGATGTTTCTGGAACTGAATGGTACTGAGAATTTGGGACTGCAGTTCCAATTAAATCAGATATGGTAGCAAATAAGCATCTTTTACAGATTCAATCCAATATGGAATATTCAGATCAGGTTTACACAAATGCAATTAAAAATGAATGAGAAGCCACTAATTACTGTCAAAAGGTTAAGGATACATTACAATGATGCATTCCAAGCAGCACATTAATCAAAAAGGAAGTGCTCATGACAAGCAGTTAATGCAATGTTATGGCACCTCAAATTTTTGAGGCATTTTACAGAAGTATTTGGAAAATTTGTAAAATTCAAGATTAAAAACAGCCTTAACCAGGCTACTATTGGTTACTTTATTATGAAAGAATGCTCCAGAAAAATAAGCACTACAATTCTGAGAACTGCATTTGGTAAGTCTTTTCTTCAGAAAATTAAAGCTTACCTAAGAACTGCAAAACAGCTTACCTGTCTATTCTTTCTCATTAGGCCATATACTCACAGCCTGTTAGCTGAACTCCATTTTCACAAGAGTAAAAATTTATTCTATTTTTAATATACATGGTTGCCATATTGCAGGTATAAAAGACAGAATGACATATGCACCTCTAGTTAGCAGAAGGATCCAATAAAGATTAGGTCTGTATTACAGACTGAAACAATATTTTTTTCACACATTTGGATGGTAGTTAAAATATATTTTTACCTCTCCGGACATATCTGGTGCCATAGGAATGACCGGCCACAAAGAAGAGTAGATTCCAAAAAACACTACCCAAAGTACAATGCTTCCCCAGATTGCTATATGGCTGAACTGTTGAAACAAACCAAAAAAGAACAACTATCACAGATGCATTATAACATAAGATCTTTGCTACCTAGTATTTACAATGCTATTTTGACATATTGGGTTAAATTTTCATGCCTTGTATTAATTTAACTCTACTACTTCAGTTAGCCAATTCTTAAAGGAAAATGATACTATCAGCAGCAATATTACTGCATTTTAAGCCAATTTAAATTCAGTTACAGTAAGTCCAGAGTTAATTTGATTTTTCTAGTTTAAGTATTACATGTGTTGTAATTTTCAATATTGAGCATTATTTTTTGTATGTGGATATTCTGTCCTTCCACACAGTAACCACAGCTTTCTACTGACAAACTCTTAAAGGATGCAATATAACAAGTAAGAAGAATACAATTATTCATCCATCATATTTCACAGAACATGTGAGAATATGGTAAAGACATTTGCTTACCAAAGTCCAATATGAGGTCTCTAATCCAGCCTTCAAACACACAGTCAGAACCACAAACTTAGGAGAGAAGACAGAGTATTCTTAATATGGGAATCTTAACATAAAGAAATTATTAGTTTGGTTAAACTTTCAGGAGAAGACAAGAAGAAGTAAATTGCTACTAGAAGATTTAAGGATACAACCCAGTAATAAGCTAATAATAGAACATTAGGAATTACTAGATTCCATTAATAATGGCCACTCCCTTGATTTGGAAAACTCCTCTTTTGCATTAGAAATCTTATCCTTGCTTCTTAGAACTGTGTAAGTCTGGCTCTTACAAAGGTGGTGGCATCTTTATTGATGGTATTTAGGTTACATAGAAAGGTCTGTGAAAATTGTAGTAGTCTTCAGTAGAGACTGAAGGCACTCTAGTTACAGACAGGATGATCACAACTTTGTACACCAAGACGGATTTAGAAGAGACAGATGCTGGACTGAAGGAAGCTTGCAATTGTTCAAGTTTACATTAATCTAAACTTAAAAAACAACCAAAAGTTTTGTTCACTTCATCAGTAAATGAGTCATCTGCACCAAACCCTGAAAAGCCCAGGTTAAATGTTGGTAATATAAGACTTATGTTCTGCATACAAATAACATGTTGAGTAAGTTTGTTATGTCATTTTCATTATTTCATTATCTAAAATATGTGTGAAATCTAATTAGAAGAAAATTGAGGACGATTATGAGTATTATAATTTGCTTGGTCTATCCAGTTTGGGTTCTGGATTTGGATGCATGAAAAAAGTTATGGAAAAATAACACAAACAAACTCCTTTGGTACACTTGTTCACTACTTGGGTCAGTCGTAAGAGAAGTAAACACCCTTTAGGATAAGATCAAACATTGCTGCTGCATGGACAAAATGTATACACAAAACAAACACTGCAGATCTCTATAAAAGGAAATACACATTGTGAGTATAGAGCCTTTACTGACCTGTGATGGGATCAGATCTGATATCCCTAACAAAATCACCAACTGCACATAGCCACTCCCTCAAGAATATGGGGTTTATTGCTCCCTCCTCTGTTCCAATAGTGCTCTAAATCCTACCCAGGGAGCAAGAACTCAAACTGGTATTCTGTATAAAGACAGAGATTCTGAGATTTTTTTAAACAAAAGACTCTCTAAAATGGTCATACAGCACTCGATTCCTATTTGAAATTTATGTTTAAAGAAATAATTCCAGGACATACTATGAATCATTGCATATTTCTGAATTTTATTTGTGGATCCAAAGAAACGAAACTATATCACCTCCTGAATTCCTTTCTTATTGACTTTTGCAGAATTGATGACTACAGACGTCTGAAAACCACATTGTAAACAGTATGAGAAATGAGAATTACCTTAGTCTCAGAATTTTGATATGACTGACAACTGTTACTACTCATATACCTCAGAAAAACAAATTAAAAAAAAAATAACTCGCCACCCTAATTTTGAAAATCTTTCCAAAAATCATGTTTGTTCCAGATTTCCTTGAATTCCTGTGCAAGAGCAGGAAATCATCAATTGCAACTTCTATATTTCCCCAGACTTTTAACCTGAAGTGAAGGAAAATAGGTTTCTTTGGGAAATTCTTGAGCACTTTGCAGGTTAGTAGCAAGAAATTAACTACCTTGCAAGATGGTCAAGTTTCAGCTCTCCTAGTTGAGAAGCAGTTGCAGAATGTGACATATGAGCAGCATTGTGACCTCTGTTTTAGCATGTGTCTAGAGTATTTTCCTTTTATTTCCTTATTCTCCAAAAAAGTGATTTTGATGTGAATTCATATTACAGCCCCTTACTTTAATGGAAGAATTAATTTCTTTTTTGTACCTGCCAACAGTGAGGAACTTGAAAAATTAATTAAACTTTTAACATTGAAGAACAGAGAAAGCATAGATCTAATTTTGCTTCTAAGACAGATGTTGGAAAACCCACTATTGAGTAATATTGGTATCTAGTAAGTGAAAAGCACGTATTTAGCTCTACTAATTTATTCTAGGAGATAAAAGATTAAAAGGAAAAAAACCAATTATGACTACTATCTATGAGAGCAACAGACGTTTACTGTTAGGTATGGATCAGGTGTATTTCTGGTGGTTTGATTGCCTCCTAAAAGGGAGGCACAATCTTTATTCAACATGGCTCATTACCTCTTTTAAGGCCTCATGATAAATTAAGAGAGAACAGGATTGTATCATCAGAAGCCCACAAACCACTTCTATAATCAACAACCTGAGATTTCTCCAATGCAAATGCTTAAACTAAATTAATAAGCATGCTAATTAGGGAATTAGAATTCCCATTATTTAAAAAACCAGACAGTTAACAGTAAAGAACAAATTTATCTTCTGCATCTTTATGGAACTGCTTTGTTTTAAAAACTGGAATTAGAACACAAAGTGCACTCCAAACCTTCTTGAAGAGTCATTCAAGAGCCATTTCTTAAGGCACTTTTTAAGGCACTGCACTAAGTCTTCTATGAATAGAATTAATAGTAATAGTAGCAGGATATCTTTAGGATAGTTAGAGCCAATGTAGACTTACAGTGTATACAGTGTTGCCCAGGAGCAGGTAATCAGAAGTTTTGCCATTGCCGAATACAGTACCTGGAAAAGGAAACAGGGATAAAAATAAACATTTAAACATCCACAACAGGACTATATATTATCTTAATTTTGATACAAAATAGATGGCAGCACTTTCTACAGGGTACTGAGATATTTCATTTTGAACTGCACTGAACACTAGAGAACTATGACTTGTATCATGTTTAGTGCTCTAAAACTTTCAGTGACTTCAGGGATTATGCAGGAAACAGGAACTTTTTGTGACACCATATACCAGTAAAACCAATTTTGTATTCAGTAGAGTGCAATTAGAGTTTTATCAGATATAAAATCTTATAATCAGAAAGATGTGAAATATAATGGTTAGAGTATATACTGCTTATAACACATAAGTAGGCAGAAATCTTAGAGTCAGACTTTCATAAATTCCGTTATTTTTGGTATGGAAACTTATCTTTGCTCTTATGCATATTTTTGAATTCAACTTCAATAAAAATACAAAATATACTCAGTTTAAATTATTGAGATGCTTGTCATTCATAAAATTTTCAAAATTTACTCAAATATGTGGATTCATATAAGTACATACACATTTGGCACATATGGAAACACACACACATCAGTTATGCAGAGTCAGAGATCTCAAGAGAGGCATTTTCATAAAAAATCATATTTTCATAAAAACCACGTTTCCTAAGCTGAAGACTCTAAAGCAGTGAATTTTCCATTATTTACCAGAAGTTCATGAGTATTTTTACAGCATAGGCTTTTCTGATCCCAGTTCTGTCAAATTTATTTTTAGACATGGGATGATCAACAACTGAATTATTATGAGGAAATTCCTCATTCTCAATTAAAAGTGCTGAGGTGGCTGCATTTTCCCATGTTCAGTTTTGAAATGCTTCTAGCATTCAAGGCTGTTCAAATACTGCAACTAAACCAATAAAATTATAATGCTCTGCTGTAGAGGTTCTAACCACTGGGATATTGCTTTTTACTGCATTATACAGAGTTTTAAATGCTGTGTATGTAGTAAGTAAGGACAAAAGACAATAAAAAGATAAAAGAATAATAACAAAGTATTTTTAAAAAAGTTGTATTGAGGAAAGAGAAAAATAAAGGTATTTCTCTGTGGGGGGAATTAAGGGATAGATTTCTAACTCCTCTGATTAGGCTGGACAGAAGAAGGTGACAAAAATGGTGATAAATGCTGATAAAAACAGGCTGTAGTTGGAAACACTTATTTTCTACTATCTCAGCTGGCACATGGTATATTAAACACTGCTAATTAAGTATGTTTTCATATTTGTGTTGAGTGTTTTTCCAGCCTTCATATCATCTTTATATATGCTTGAAATTAAATCCATTTTGGTTGAGGATGAAAAATGCTCCTTTCTAAAAAAGCTTTTCAGGACTTGTGAAGATAGTTTAACAAAGAAAAAAAATGATGTATTTACTGATATTCTGGAAGAGACAGTAGGGGACAACTTCACAAAAAAATACTAGGATAGAAGTCTTCCTTAACCTAGCTGTCTCCCATTCCATGATGAGGAGCTCACAATGGCTGCATCCTTAGCTCTAGTGATAGTGGTTGCATTTCTGACACTTCCCCTATTTAACTTTCTCCCTGGGCAGACTAGCACACCAAGAAGGACTATAGGAGCTGAAGCCTGAAAAAAACCCAACAAACCGAGACTGTAGCTTGTTTTAAAGATTATACAAAAGAGGGAGCACCTAGTGAACTTACTAGTACATGCAAATTTGGCTTCTCCCATTTATGCTGACAAAGTTGCATCTGAAGAAGCTTCTGTGAAGACTGATGTGTCACTTTTTGTATCCACATGACAGTACACAGAGTGTAAATTTTGTGTACTGTACAACGGTAAGGTCCCATGGAGCCAATTCTGACAAACAATTCTTACAAATCCATACTTATTTCTGATCATGTATTTCTTGATAGACTCTACTATGACATGCAGTTTGAAATTTTCGTCTTACAAATAAGAAATAGGTGGACAAGCAAGAATATGACTAAACAGTAGAATTTGACCAAGAGAAGGGTGCCAAGAGATTTTAATCATCTTCAAGATTTGGTTTTCAACATTCTAATAAATGCCTTCTCATATACCACTGCACTGCTTTACAATATACACCTAGCAGTAAAGAGCAAAGTGAGAACAAGGCAGAGGAATAGGCAGGCAGCTAAGCCTATTTCCACCAGTGAGAGTGCTGGGACTCAGCACTCTGATGCACAAACCTAAGCTATAACTTTCATATTTTAGGATCTACCTGCACCACTTCTTTGTTAAGAGAAGGTGGAAGCAGGGACTTGTTCTCAGAAGTTCCTGTCTCTGGTATTCCTTAGGAAACTACTACTATTATTTCCCTTTCCTCACTACTATCCAGACACCAGTGATTTAGTTAATAGCATATCTCTTTTTTGCACTTGTATCTCCCTCATGTAAAACTGAGCACCACCAGACCCACCCTAGGTACTGATTATATCACCTCATAATGTACCCAATTCCTCCAAATCCCAGTTCTGCTCCCTTACCCATCCTTTCTTTAGCAATGAAAGGGAAGGGCAGCAGGCAATTTGTTCAGACTCACAGAGGCCACTGGCCAGCAAGGCACTTCTAGCCCAGGGTTTGTGGGCTGAGGGGGCTGAGCTCTGCCAAGTGCTTGTACAGGTATCTCTGCCATTCACTAACAAACTCTGCATCACCACAGACACTCATTGAACACTTATCCATGATGTAATGTAAAAAAATCTCTCACGTGGATTGGCTACAGCTTTGAATGGGGATTTCAGTTTGAATTTGAGATTATGGTTTTAGAGTATGCACTGACATTTTGGGAATGTCATTCCTCTTGGGCTATCTAAACCTCTCCAATGCAAACTATTGCCACTGAACTTACATTCAATGTGATGTGAGTGGCCTTTCAGAGAAAATAAGCTGCCACATTCCTCCCTTTACCCATTAGGAGTCACAGAGTATTTTTCCCTTAAGCTTTTAGGGCATGAGCAGCTGTTACTCAGCTGACCTGAGCTGCTAGTCTAAGCACTTTCAAAAGTCCATGAGAACATTTCTGTCCCCTATGCCAGGGCAGACTGCTTGGCTACATCACCAAAACTGAAAAGGGACTAATTTTCAGAAAAGCTGCAAAGTACACACTTGTTTTTTTCCTCCTCACAAACTGGAAACAAAACCTCACCTTTATGAGAACTCTTTCAGCCCCAAACATTCCCACAAGATGGAAGCAGTGCTTTCAAGTCTCCTTTAATTAGCACCACTTTCCTCTCAACCACCCCACTTCCTTCTGCAGCTCGAGCAGATACAACAGTTGAACCAGAAGATGGACAGGAGTGAGCAGTCCAAGATGTCACTGTTCCTCTGACACAATCCCACTCTTAAAAATATAAACTAGCAGATTAGTATGGCCTTGAACTAACAGGACAGAATGTACACACAGTAAAACTAAATGTTGACAAAATGTAAGAGACAAGGGATCACAGAATTTTAGAATCATGTAGGTATTTACTGTGGTGGTGTATTTCATGAAAATTACCATAATTAAATAGCAATCTCTTTTTCTCCATCTTGTTTCAGTTTACATCAACACTACTGAAATAGCTAAATGTACATGTACATATTATTATTCTTGCTTTTACACAGATCTTAAATAAAACATTTTATGTATATGGCATCTGGTTTAGTTCTAGAAATGGTATCTTGAAATTTAACCACACTGAACTGTTATTATTTATAAAGCTTCCCTTAGAAATAAGACGATATGTAGAACTTTTCAACATTTATATTTTTATTTTTCATAATACTTACCATGCTGAAGGGCTTTTAGTGGAAACCAAAACAGAATGAATGAATGGAAGAGGCCATTTAAACAATGAACCCAGAAAACCTAAGAAAGAGAAAACAGAAAATCCATGAGAACCATTTGCAATAAACTAGCTCTGTGAACCCTGACCTTTCTTTTTATCCATGTGTTAGATTCACAAAATGTGTTTTTGTTAGGCCACCACTGTGAAGTAATATAACTGACAGGTACTTTCTGCCTCTTAGCTCTTCATGGGTCATTTGTTTATTTTATGCTTTGAAAAAATGTGTGTATTATCTCCTCCTTTTAATTTCAATTCAGAAGGGAAATTAAAACATAAAAATATGGGAATATCATCAGAAAAATGAGACTAAACTAGACACCTGGAACAATTCCTACATTCCAAGTGGGAAATTAAAAAGGACTCTAGCTTTTATAATTTGCATTTAGTATAAAAATAAATTTAGATCATAGAAAAATTAAAACCTGAATTACACATATGCCTAACCTACATATTCCCACACACAAAGGAATTGAAGGACAAATATCAGTTTCTTCTTTAATTTCTCCTTACATACTCCATTCTTGAGGAGCACAATTTGATCATATTAAAATTCCTTTAGTGTATTTGCTGAACAACTGAAGCTTTACTTTCAAACTTATTTCCATTTGTAAAAGATGCCTTCTGCAAAGGATTGTATTAAGTTTAAGAAAAAACACTCTACTAACATTTTCCATAATATATTGCATAATGACATAAAAAGACTTAATAAAAAATATGTAGCCCATTTCCTTCAGTATGACAATATTGGTTTTTTCACTAACAATGCTTTTGACTGTTATGCCTTTTATTGTAACTGAATGATGTGTATCTTGAGTGTTAAGGTGTTCAAACAATTGAAATTAAGTTGCCTGTCTCACATTTTCCACAATGTCTCAACATCTTTTGTTAGATTATTCAGCTACACTTGGTTGCATGGTCCAATTTACACTCTAATACTCTGCACATTTAAACTTGTGCTACTCATTAACCTTTGTCTCTCCTTCTTGCTATGTCATTACCAGAAGTTTTTATTTGACAGAAAGCACAGGTGGGTGCAAGAAAAATTAGTTCTACTTTTCCATTTTCCTGACCAAGTCTTTTTGTCCCATGCTAATCCTTTAACCTCTGTCATGACCTCATAACCTTTGATCCCTTTTACCATAACAAATATCTGCATCAATATTCAAGGCAGTAATGTTTCCAAATCTTTAACACCAACTATTCAACTTATATAGGTGGGAATTTTGTAGCTGGTGAGTTTGTAGACATTTACTCATAGCAAATGTTGTATGGGAACAGTCACAGAATTTCCAATTAAGTCAACAATACATCTGTGCAATAAAAAAAAAAAAAACAAACTAAAGCTTATTTTAAAACAGAAACACAACTATTATAACTCACACTGTTTATTAAAACTATCACAACACAAAAAAGTGTCTGTATTTATGGGACCATGAAAAGCCTCATATTTGGAAAGCATTCACAGGGACACAAGAAACTCTGTTACAGTGTCCTTAAAAACTTTCAGGGTGGATTTTGAAAGGATGAAATGAGGAAGAAGGAGAAAAATCTCATCTGTTTCAGTGAACAAAGATAGTTTAGACAAATAATTATGTATATATTGGGGTAACTTGAGTTACATTGCACAAGTGGTGCAGATACAAGAATTAAGTATGCTGTATCAGCTCTGCATATTTACTACAGACCATCACATATAAGCATTGTTAATTCCAGGATATATTGAAAATATCCCCAAGTTCAACATAAAATGACATTACTTGAAATGTCACAATTATATTTACGAGAAATAAACTCAGAAGAATCTTTTGTAAAAGTCAAATACTCATGAAATCACAGATTGAGGCACAAGTTTAACTTAGTTTTTTTCAAAAGAGATATTTTATGGGCAATGCTGTAGAAATTTTCTTTATTTTATGTATTAAAGAGTCCTACATTCTTTTACCATTACTTATGCTACTCTCTCTAAGATGAACATCACCCAATTCCCACCAAAAGTAGCTTCAGATTCCTTTTGATCCACCCTGATGCATTCTTGACTCCCAAGTATTTTTTCCCAAAACTCAAAATTAAACCATAAACCCACAACTCCAAATTGACAAAGAATAGTACCATGTCCCTCCCTCTACAAATCTAGTGACAGTTCTCATTGTCCACTGCAACACTTCTCCACAGGCTTCAGTAATCCATTTCCATATAACAGTACAAATACATACAGCCCCGCAACAGTGAGGTCTAATCACTTCTGCCTACAGAAGACAGCTTTATTACCAGCAGGGAAAATAAAAAGGGTTGAAAAATGAAATCCTAGTTGTCCATTTCCATACTTGGTAAAAATGAATATATATATATATGATTTGTACCATTCACTGACAAGTGTACACCTGGAAATAATAGCAATAAAAATCCCCTCCGTTTTTAATTATGAGCAGCATAGAATAAAAAGGGTAACTATACTGAATTCCTATCAATTTTTGCTTTACGTTTTGATTTTTACAAAGATCTACCTTAGTATTAAAGTCCAGTGCATTTTGGGAAGTCTTGTATAACTCAGGGTATTTCAGCATGTTTTCTTTTCGGCAGGATCTCTCAAATATTCCAAGAGTTAGAGGAGGCATTGCTGTAAACATCTAGGTGGTTTAAAAAGAAAAAATTGAAACATTTTAGAGGTGAGAGTTTGCTTAAAGATTGCTTACTCAAGAACCATTCATGGTTAAATGTACTTAAAGGCACACAAATTGTCTTACCACATTGTAAAGACCTATACACCATCTTTCAAAAAGAATTTGTCCAGAAAAGCCATTGACAAATGCAAACCAGACCTGCAAAAGATTAGAACCGTGTATTATTCAAATGTCTTGCAAGGTACAATAAACAGATTTTTCCTCAGCCTCTCAAAAAGGGATACCCCTACAACACATTTACAACACAATTGAAAATGTTGTGGTTTAAATCCATATAAAAATTAATGATAAACCCAACTTTCAATCAAGAACAGACAGCAGGCAATCTAGTCAGATATATGAGCAATTCCATGTAAATAGGAAAACATTCAAAGGAGGTAGCTATTTTCAGAAGAAATGTCAGGTTCTTTAAGGTTTTAAGAGCGATTTAAGCTCACTTAGTTCTTAATTAAATAAAAATTCTGACAAATATGGGCTGCTGGAGGGGGAACCTACAGATCAGTAGTCATTGTCTTCCCATTGTTAGCAAACTTGACTAACAGAATTCATTGATTAAACCTGCTGTTTAAAACTACCAATAATCCTTACTCATAAAAGGATTAGGCTCTACCAGAGCATTAAAATAGAGCTACTTAGTTAAGAAGCACTAACTCAGCTACATAGGTACTGTAGAGAGGGAAGCGGACATCTCTTTAATTGCATAATTTTTATCATTTTTTGCTAAAAGCAAATTTAATTTGAAACATGTGATAGCATATTTTTCAGTACAGCATTCTGCATATCTACTTTCTCCTATTATTGTCATCCTTGAATTAGTTCAATGACAAAGTGGAGAAGCAGCACATCTGATGAATCTTTATGACCAAGTTACACTTAAACTATATGGTCTAGGAAAAACATAAGCTCTTAAGTAAGACAAGTCAAAATAATTTGAACAGTCTACTCCATTTAACACTCAAGTTTTTCAAGTGAATTTTTAGATGCTGCTTTCTTACAGTTTACATTTCATTAAACTTTATAAAGGAAGCATGAATTACTACAATCAATATGGATGTTTATTAGTATGAACCCAAGCTGGCCTCCAGCTGACTGGACTCTATGACCAAACCCAGATTTTTTTTAATCATGTGGTACAATGTCTGAACACGTCTGTGACTACTTTGAGATGGAAAACCTCCTAAATTTGTCAACTACTAACACTAAAAAAGGGAGGTAAAATCCAGCCAAAATTGCTATGTTTTTCAACAGATAAGAGTAAATTTTTTTTGGTGGCCACTTATTAAAACAAGATGGCATAAAAAGTCATGACTGTTCAAGGCTGCAAAACAGAAAGAGTAAGAATGCCCTGAATTTTCCAAAATCTTGAAATGTGAAATTTGTTTACTTTGGTAGTTTTAAGTGCACCAAGCACAATTTTCTAACCTTGCAGACTACAAACTGAAAAGACAATGGAATTACTTTATTTTAGCTGAATCAGATTTTTAGCAGCTCTTTTTTATTTTGATTTTTGAATTTCAAAATATGAATTATGATTTAATTGTGATGAATTTGTTGGCAGCAGTTTCTCAGTAGCTGACTGTAAAGGTTCAAGATGAGTACCTAATCAATTGTGCATTACAGAATTATTAATTATGCAGTCAACATCAGTAAGATTGATGCTTTTTTTCCCCCTGGTTTGTATCAAATACTGGAGTAAATTTTAGAAGTATTGATTTGAAAGGGTTAGTGTGGTGGAAGATACAGGACTCAGTAGCTGGTCATAAATATGTGTACATCTCATTGCTGGTAATTGCAAATAGAGTAAAGAAAAGTATCCCTCTCTAGGAAGAAAATAGAAGACCACAAATACACATAGGCTTGACCCTTCATAACCAAGGAGCATATGGAAAAGACATTAAATTTCCACTATGATTTAACTAGCAGGCAAAGTGTTATAAAACACTAATTTAAAATGGAAGGCCTAAATATATACACTGAATCTATTCCACATGTTGACTGCTGTTACAGGTAAATGATGCTAAGCAACACTTGGAAATGTTTGGGAGTGACTTTTAAAAAGCAAGGCAAGTATTCAGAATAAAATTTTAATTTGCAATGGAATGTTGCTTTCAGCTTATTTTGTACAGAATTTAAGTTAGAATTTTCAAGGTGTTTAAACTGAAAGTGGTTTTAGTATAAAATTGTAAAGAAATCCTTTAAGGCATAGTATTGACTTCCTGAAATATTAGCATTTACTTTTTTCTAAAGAAAGCATGCAAGTTTTAGGCATTTTAGTGCAATAAAGGACTGGCCTTGGTCAGAGGCCTAGATGCAAACTAAAGAGAGATGAAATCTGGAAGCATCTCTAAGTCCTGAAGTTCTTATGGAAGATATCAATAAAAGTCCATGAAGAAGAAATCTTTCAATGTGGCTAAAAGCAGTGGTCTCTAGCAGAAACACTACTGTTTAGTGGAATACCACATATTTAACTTCAAGAGACAAAACATCTCTAGTATCTAAGCAGAAACATTAGTTTTATATTAGTTACAAGATTAAGAACAACTGGCTTATGCCATAATGGCTCAAAATGAAAAGAGCTAAAAGGTGGAAAAAGAAAAGACAAAGGACAAATACAGCCCTTATCTCAAACGATAAGAGAAGAAGAAAATAACCTACCTATTTGCCTTAACTTCTGAATCTTGGGCCCTAGAAAATTACACTCTTAACCCTATATGAAAAAAGTAATATGGAGCCTTACTACATTATTAATAGTGACAAGAAACACTTGCTCTGCACTGGACAATTTATTCAGAGACAAGTGTGTTCCATCCTAGTTATGATGGACCATGAAGGAAGCTGTACCTGCAAAATAAATTCTTAGGATGCTGGACATGACACTAACTTAGGAGCAGACTCAAACACTTCTCTCTTAGGGTATAGGTCCTACTCTAACAAATCAAATTATGAATCCAGCTCCCTTTTACAGAAGAACAGGTGATTGGTGCTTTTAAAAATAGTATTTTAGTCTATATATATGAACAGGCAGTGAAAATTAGACTATTCTGTAGTTCAATACCTACAAAATTTTCTACTGAAAAGGAAAGAATTAGGTCCCCAGACTGTCTAAAATGAGATGGACCTCAACAAAAATCCTTGTATTTCTAATTTTTCCAGCCAAATAATGCAAAAATGTGGGCATGAGCACAATCACCCTTCTGCTGTGTGTGTTTCGAACTGAACTCCGTGCAGTTTGCACCCCTCAAGTAAGCCATGTCACAGTGAACCACAGCAGCTGAACTGTGCAGCTCAGACCCAGTGTGAGTATGCCCAGAAGCCTGCTCATGTTTGGGGTTATGCATTACATGGGTTATGCATTATATGATCATGGCTATTCATCTGATATGTCAGGCAAAGGAAATAGGAACACAATGGTCAATTCCAGTTATGGACATGAACTGCTTGGGGGAAGGGGGAAAATAACCTCCCAATCATCCAAAGTTTATGGAATAAAAAAAGGCATTATAGCTTGAATTACTTAATAAAATTAATTATTTTCATGGTATCACTTAAATTGTTATAAATGTTTAAACATCTGTAACTGAAATTTAAATCTCAACTCCACACAACTGTTTCTTCTGCTTGTCTTGGTCCTTTATCACTGTTACGCTGATTCTTACTCTTATTCTTACTCTTTCATCTGATGTTTCATGTTGGATAAAAATCAAATATTCTTATTTTTTAAAACTGTAAATCCCTTTTATTTAATATGAACCAGTTATTTTACATTACTGCTAGTTGTTACTAGATAGCAAAATGAGAAGTAGGAATAGGAAAATTCTGTTCCTCTGATGTCAAAGGGTAATTTTTATAGCTTCATAAAATCAGTAGTTTAATGACAGAGTGCATACAGTAATGGTAATTATAAAAATAAAACCAATCCACAAAGGAGTTCTCAGTCATGAGATCAATCTCAACATCAACCACCTTTTTAAAATAAAGTCAGCTCCTCCAAAATAAGTATGAGACTTTGCATAGGCTTATCCTACATGAGTGTGATGATCTGTACAGGCTCAATAGAGCACATTAATGGTCTATTAGAGATTAAAAGTTTTCACATGTAATTTAGACTGATACATCAGAATATAGCCTCTCAAGTCATTGTGACTAGTCCTATACAAAAGATGAGGCCCATATTTAAATAGCTATTGCATCAAGACATAGAGTAGAAAAACATTATTACAGACCTCTTCTAGTTTTCTTATGAATAGGAGTTTAAATGTCAATAAGCACTGATCACTGTGCTTCTGTATTAGTATAGACCTTTACCATTTTCTGAATTAAGAAACCAATTGATATCAATTTCATATCAGCCCATGAAAGCCTAGGATAAAGGCTATATTTTAGATTAAATGGAATATTTTCCATTATTTTCTTGATTAGGACTGAGCAGACATTTAAAACCAGGATACAGATCTATTAAGAAAGGGTAGGTATTTTTATTATTGTCAGAATAAAAGAAAACTTGTTTAAAGTAACTTCCAGATGTGCCTTTCACAGTACTATTTCCTAAACTCCAAGGCAGAGGAGGTGTGGCCACAAAAGCCTCACTGAAGTTTTCCTGATGTAGCATTTCTGCATATTAAGCAGCAGCTTACAAATACTCATTGAGCTCCCTGCTCCCACGCCTGATCTGTACAAAAAAACTGAAAAGAGAGACTCAAGACTGGCAGTTGTCCTTTCTGGAGACATTCAATGATGAATTTCTGCCCATTCACTCACAGTATTGACATGAGCTATTAACATCTCTGAAAAGTTTTCTGAGCTGAAAAATGTGGGAATTCAAGTAGAATTTATTTTGTCTTCCAGAGAAGGTGTATATGGCAAAATGATTGCATGTATTATATATAAAGGGTCATAACAGCCCATATCAAAATTATCTCTTTGCCCTTCAATTTGCTCAGGAAGATGAGACTATCTGTTCATAAAATCAAAGTTTTGATCTTTGGACTATGATCTCTGTATACTGCATTTAACGTTCTTTCTCAAAAAATACAAATAGTGGGATACTTATATCTGATTTGTTAAAAATTCACAATATGTTTGCAGGTGACAATGACAGAAATTTAAGACAAATAAATTTATATGTTCTAAAGTCAACCTTTATATGCTTTCTATAAGCAAAGTATACATTATTACTGTTTTTTTCAAATACTTCTAGAGCTACTGCTAATCAGTACTTCTGGAAGTCTGATCATGTAAGTAGATACACAGCCTTTGAAATACAGGCTCCTAAGTCTGCCACTTCTAGACAATAAAGGATCTTTAGTGGACTTGCTTTTTCTATAGCTTCCTACTTTATATTTTTCTTAAGAGGCTACAAACTTGCAGCTACTTACACAGAAATCTATTTGCAGTTATAACACAATAAGGAGAGAAAAAAGAGGAAACTTAGAAAATGTTAAAATATGGTAAGAAAAGTACACTCCTTTGGCTACAACATTGTACATAAAAAATGTAAAGTATTTTCAAATATTACAACAATTAAGGTCACATAAGTAAGTATCCAAATCGAAATATTAATCTAATGTTTACATCAGGTTTAAAGAAATAAAGCATTTTTTCTTCCAGTAAAGCTGAACACTTACTTTGCAAGTTTAAGATACTCATTTGAAAATATATTTAAAGAAACAACGAAAATTTAAAGAGTATCTGTTAACCCCATTAACATACAAAATACATAAGACTTTCAATAAAATTTATTTTATGGCCAAGATTTTCAAAAATTAAAAATTTTTTCCACATTTTTAACCCAAAGTTTCACTGTGAATATAGAGTTTGAATCAATTATAAATGCTATATATATATATATATTTATATATGTGTGTGTGTGTGTGTGTGTATTTTTGATGATAAAACATGCAGCAGCTGACAGAAGAAAAGGATGGGAAGAATGAGAGGAGCTTTAAAAAATTATTTAAAAATATGTTTAAAACATTTTATGGTTGCTGTGTGGTGATGAAGGGAGTGAAAACTACAATTTTACATTCTGTTCTAACCATACCTACCAATAAATGTAGATTAATTACAACACAATCCTCTCATTAATTACAACACAATCCTCTCATACCACTGTGTTTTTTTGCAAGATTTCACTCCTTAAAATCCCAGGTGAAAAAACGAGGTTGGCTACTTTCAGGAAAGTATCCCTGCTCTTGAACAGGAGCCTGAGGATGCAGGATCACCCCATCCAGCAAGTGAAAGATGCCCAAGAGAGGAACTGAGCCTGTCTGTAGCAGCCCTGGGCACTGCTCTGAGCAGCAACAGCCCAGCAGTGCAACAGAGATCTCTGAAAGGGCTGCAGACTCTGAACCCACAGGCCCTGACACCAGCACAAGGAGATGAAAAACACACATCTCTGGGTAAACTTAAGGCAAACTTGTAACTGGACTCCTTAATTACTGCAATGATGTTACATGTACAGCATTTCAATAAGCCAGCAGTATTAGAAACACATTTAGTACTAATATTTACCATGCATTTTTAAACAACTGCGTTTTTTTAAAGTAAAAAAAAATCAGATTAATCAGATTATTAAAAATTTCAAGATTCAGTACTAGTAGGTATTTATTTACAGTTAAAATATTAAAAAAAAAATCATAGCCAAAAGCTCAAAATAAGGGTTTTACTTTCAAGATGTAACATTTCATGTGCTGTAAAATTACCTCGATAATATAAAGGACTATATTCTTGTAGAAACAATATAAGATGCATTTAGCTACTCTGTTATAATTCCAGGCTCCATGAACCAACAGCAAGTTCTTCAAATACTTGAACTGCAAAAAAAAAAAAAAAAAAAGAAAAATGAACAAACGTACAATTAAAACATACATACACTAATATTAATAAAATTTTAAAATATTTTATTGTAGTATTTTGCAGTGTAATGACTTACCTGAGCAATTGAGTAGTCTGAAGAATTAGCAGCCTGTAGACCTTCATTCCCACTGATACCAACACCAACATGTGCTGTTTGTATCATACTAACATCATTTGCTCCATCACCAATTGCTAGAGTTACTACCTTAACTTGTTTTTTAACCATTTCTACAACTTCAGATTTTTGAAGTGGTGATACCCTAAGGGATAAAAAAACCAAACAGGTTTATTAATACAAGACTTTCAAATGAATGTAATTTCAAAATACTCTTTATATTCTGTGGAAAGCTAATAAACCCAGGCCAATTAACATCCTAGTGAGCGATGTCATCTTGTTATTGCCCTTCAAGGGTATATGTTAAAAGCACATTCACAGCAAAATTAATAAAAACCAGCATTTATGAACTTTGGACTACTTAAAAGCTAAAAGAGGATTCTATGTTGAGGAAGTCACCTTACCAAGTGTGTTAGAGAGAACTGTTTGAAAGTGCATTTTAAAAAATAAAGGAATGAAAAATAATACAGCCTTCAAATTGAAGGTGGCTATGTAATCACATTATTCAGTGGCCAGCACAACATATACACAACTACTGGACTTTTAAAAAAGCTGTGTTAGATGAGTCTACAGCCTTGTGGAAAACCTGGCTTGAAAGCTTCTGGGCAGCAGCCCTTCTGAAACATTCTGTGGTCCACCTATATGAAAAAAAAAATCTTTCTATGATCTTTTGGTATGTGTTTTATTTCAACTCTGCTTTTGAGAACTGTACCAAGACTTGCTACAGCCAGCTTCTACTGAAGATTCCTGCCCCAAGTACTTCTTTTTCATCTTTCTAACTTCTCAGGAACAGTGCCTTAATTCCTTTTTAGACAATGTTATAAGGGCAGCTGGAAGATGGCCCTATTACTGCCTCAAGTTCATGGTGAAACCAGTAAAAAATATTTTTCATTCATTTTGCTCACTCTTAGCTGTACATTTTTACTCCAGAATAACCCATTTAACATTCTTCTTGCATATATTACTCTGAAGCCAATATAGAGTTGGAATTCAGCTTGCTGAAGTCTTTAAGCCAAACATCTGCTTAGAATTAATAACATATACAGATTTTTTTTTTTAAGAGAAAT
The DNA here is from genome assembly GCF_027887145.1 of Ammospiza caudacuta. Classification (NCBI taxonomy): domain Eukaryota; kingdom Metazoa; phylum Chordata; class Aves; order Passeriformes; family Passerellidae; genus Ammospiza; species Ammospiza caudacuta. The sequence goes on along the minus strand of NC_080596.1, from coordinate 54,077,108 downwards.
GTCTACTGAATATTTGTCAGCATCATCTGTGCTACAGCTAGTCTTAAGAAGAATCCATTGGTAATAAATGCTTCTGCACAAGTCAATGCAGCCTGCAAACTTAAAAGAAAGTGGTGTAATTTGTACTTTTAGAACAAATGAGAATTTCTGATGTTTACTGTCATTATATGGATGAAGAAGGAGCTTACATTCTTGTTAAGTCTGTATTATATTTTTTAACTTAATTGAAAACTACCACTTAAAACTTTTTATTTTTAAGCTCATAAACAAGGAAATGAAGTTTTTTGGTACTAAAGACAAAGCATTTAACAGAAACAAATATTTTGGCAGAATTTTGACTTTTGGGAAACATGGGATATTAAATAGGTTCTCATTAAAACAGTGAGTGTTACAAGCAAGTATTTTAGTTTAAACCTGTAGCCGATTTTTAAGCAACCACAAAATATGTCAGACATATATCTAGATATGCATTGAAACCAACTGACCTAGGTAAATTATGGAAGTGTAAAATGAATAAATTACAGGGAGAATACTACTAGAACAGAAACTTTCATTTTGCACTTTGCTGTTTCTTTACAAGAATGCCAACAATAAAAGACAGATTTCTGTACAGAATACCCCTCAATGGTTCCCCAGTTCAACAAAATCAGAAAAATTATCTCTTCAAATGGCATAAAACGTATTTTGTAATCAGGGAAAGAGAAGAAAAAGAAATATAGCTTTAAAAGATCAGTTCTACATGCATCTCCTGCTTGTTACTGTATTGAGCAAACTCAACCTAGTAGGACAAGCACAATATTCCAACTTATCTGTCAGAAAGACTACTGCCATTAGGAAGGTGTTTATGCACAGTACAAACTGTTCAGAGTGACTTGTCAGTTTAGAAGACAGTAAAACCTTAGTTTGAAATTCAAACTGTTTCAAGCTGAAGCATGGCTACAAAGCTTAACCACAAAAACATTAATTAAAAAAATCCCTTGGCAGCATGACATTGCTTTTCAGAAGGTATGGAAAGACTAGAAACACGGTGATTATTTGGATATTGTAATAATACTTCTTTTTCTGTGTCCTTTTGCAAAGTAGAAAAATAGTTCCATTTTGAACAGATTTTTCAGATGAATCTGACTTATTTTAATGGAACAATGGAAGTTTCTAGCTGTAATAGTTGATATTTACAAGAAAGGATTAAAGGGTCCATAGTATAAACAAAGCCTATAATAATCAGGCATAATAATGCTTAAAAAGGCATTTCCACCAGCTTCAGGTAACAAAAATCACCCGGAGTAGTACCTTCAACATTTTTGAGCACTTCTTATACAGTGTAATCCACATCTTACAGAAAAGCAGTGGAGAAAGATCTACAGGTGACTCTAGATATGCTAAAACCTGGGGTTAACGGTAATACCAATTCAAGGTCAAGATTAGTGTCTCAACCTTATTGAGGCTACCCTCAATGGACTACAAATCATGCTCCTGGAAATAGGCAATCTGAGTGACTCTGACAATTATGCTTTGTTGCAGACTGCTCTACAGTGATATTTCACTTGAATGACTGTATTTCACAACTCCAGTTTCTTTATTTTTATATGTTAACAAAAATAGCATGGAGAGAGAATAACGTAAACCTTACCTGCAACAAATAACAGCTTTACATGACAAAGCCAAATCCAGGAAATACTGTCTTACTCCAAATGTCAAAGCATACTTCAGAGATTTACCATCAATGATGAGAGCAAAATCATTTTCCTTCCTTAAAGCATCACCAAGAGTACTGCAATGATGGCTAAGTGTCTCTCTTGTTCCCTGTTGCACAAAAAAAACGGGGTCCGTTATTTTTGCTTCTTAATATTCTTAAATCCAAATTTTCAGTGATAATAAACACTAGCACTTTGGTTTTTGAGGAAGCTGCCTTTTGATTCTGCTACCAAATATTATAAAGCAAAAAGTATATTTGCAATATTGCACTATGATGTTGTGTAGGATTGCTCTTTCACTCTGCCAAAAAAGAAGTGTATAAGTTGAGGTGGAACCTTCAATGCTCTTTGAACAATAACAGTAGTTGCATAAATATTTGCCAGAAGACACAGGTATACAGAAAACTGATATAATAATACAAAAGATGAGTCACATATATAGAGATACTAGAATTTGCTATTATACAAAATGTTCCTAAATGTTTAGAAAAAAGGAAACACAGATAATTAATGATATAAATACAGGCATTATAATTGATAGTTCTATTACATTAAATATTTTAACATAATTTAACAATTATAACACAAAGTACCTGTTATATAAAGGAACATATTTTGTATTTTTCAATTGCTAATGACAGTTTGAATCATACCTAGAGAAGTCACTATTTTGTGATCTAGTACTGAGAGCTTCAGATTACATTCAGTAGACAATACATTCATACAGATTTATTCATGCAGTAGTCTGCTTTGGGAAGGTCAGTGACATCTAGTTAGCTACAGTGCAGTTCTACCATGGAGTGTCATAAGGGACAAAAAATATTGCTTGTTGCCCTTCTTTCCATTTGAAAGATCTTTACAGACCTACAACACACTTTTCTCCTGTTTCCTGCTTCACAGCCCAAAAGTAAAAAGTATTTTAGAGGAGAAAGGAAGATGAAAAAAAACTCTTCTGCTTGTAAAATATTAACTTTGGAAGCTAGTGACATCCTATGACAACATCTTCCCATTTTTTTGACAAGTTTACCAACCAAATAATTGTGTTTTCAGTGATGTCAGGCATACATAAACCAAATTTGGTGTAACCACCTAAAAACAGAACACTGAACTAACTAAAAATCTCAAACTCCTCTGAAATGAAATTAAAAGATACTGCTTTGCCTTTTCAACCCAACTTACTCCTTCCAGTTCCACACATTGTTGTTAATGGTTTTTGACTATTTTGCTTCTACTGGCCTTCAAAAGATTCATTGGTTTATCTAAAATGAGATTAGCCTGTTGTGGAATTCTGCACTTGTTTCCTGGCTCTCACCTGCTAGAAACTGTGACAGAAATGAAGTTCCACTGTTTAAAATTACATGCTAGAAAATCTTTAAAATGACAATAGTTTCTGTAACCATATTCTAGAGCATCTTCTCTAATTAAGAAATATTGCAACATAAAGGAAGTATCAATTTGTCTCATCTCTGCGGATTATTTAATTTCTATCAAAGTTTAAAAAACACATGAAAAGTCATATTCCTCCCATCTACTGTTTCTTCTATGTAGTGAAATCCCCATAATCCAGGAGTAAATGGTCTCTGCCATTTAGATTTCGCCCCAAAACAAATAACATTCTAAAGGGTTGAGATACCTAAATAATTTCAGTTCTATACCAGCTAATGTCTACTGCGGACTGGGGAGGTGCGTGGGGTTGAGATATTTTTCTTATTATTTCATGAACAAGAGTATCTGTTCAAATTAGAGGATCTTTTATTTTAGCATATTCTTTGTATGTTCACAGAGCTGGGATATAGTCTGAACAAATACATTTAATTCTAACTTCCTCTGTCCTGCATGCTTAAGTCGAAACAATGACCAAATTGATGAGGTATTTGTTTTGTTATATCTTTTTTTTCCATGTCTTTGAGACAGGGGACTCTGCATGTCCATAAAGGGGTTAGATTTGAGCAAGCTGTGTTTTAGCAAAAGCCACTGGTATGCAATGGACACTACTATTTTAACAGCAAGGAGAAGAAACATTCACTTAATGCCACTGTTCTCAGTGCAAGGTTTCAGCGTTTTTCAGAAGAGTACGCAGATCAAGAAAAGCCAACCTTCCCTGACTCCACTGAACCTATCAACATCTTTTTATAGCCAAGAGGCTGTACTTTACAGACGAGGAGGAGAGGACTGCCACAGAGCAACTCCCATCAAAGATCCCAAATACACAAGTGCCACAACACTGGGATTATCTTCTCCAAGCTTTCCTGGCTGCTCAGTTCCTCTCACAATGAGGAAACTGGATTGTCCAGCCACCCTCATGGGTGCATAGAGTCCCAGTACAAGAGGTGGACCTGGCTCAAAAGCCAAAGTGTCATTCTATGTGATTTCCTTAACAGACAATATTCCAACAAAGTACTACAGTCTTTTGCCAACTGTTATTGGTACGCAGAAAGGAAAGAGGAATTGATCCACCTTTGCAGCTGCACTGACTCAGCATTCTGCAATCACAGCAATCCATCCCTCTCTTCATTTCCTGAGACATGACCCACTCCTCTATTAAAATTTTCAAGGTAATTTACTCAAGGTAACGAGTCACTCTAGAAATAGAGACTGACTTGTCATTCCAACCACAAGCAAAGGGTAGGACACAAGATATACATTTGTCAAACAGTAAAATGCACACCATCACGTGAGGCAGAAAACTTCATAAATAGTCTCTTAAAATATTTGCATGGAGCTAGTTTACTCTGTTTCTTGAACTGCCTCTCAGACTACATTCACCTGCTGCTGAAAAAAACATTATGCATGTTATCACCAAAACCAGATTTGCAAGTGACCAGCTTGCATGTACAAATTCAGCTGGCATAAGATACTGCATCTCCATGTACTCTGTACTTTGGCCATGTAAGGAAAGGTTCTCTCAATCTCTATACAATCTAGACATTCCAGTTTGAAATAGAGAGTACACTGCAGTAATCATTGCAGCTACTACCATTTATTCTTATTCTATGTTTATATAAATTTACTATAAAAATAGATTGCTTGATAGATATTTATTCAACTTTTGAATCACCACACTAGAAGTGGTTAATCTGTAATGCTTGTATAATGTGAAACTCCTGGCTTTGAGCTGCATGGATGAAGTCTACTACATGGAATCTGTTTGCTGATAGTTGTGAAGTTCCTTTGTGTAGTAGCTGCACTATGATTTCAGAAGGTGTAGACTGTTTTCCAGTTATTCAGTAACATTCTGTCACAAAGATCATACAGTCTTCCAAGCATGGAGTACTAAAATTAAGAAAGCAACCCTCCAAGACAAACATAAACAGCATGCCCCCAAACCATGGTTTTGACAGAATTTTCTATGTCTGTCTAGATAAATAGCCACTCCAACTTATTTTTTGTTATTACAGCAACCTCACCATGATGTCTGGATATTTTAAGCAATAAAATAATGTTTCATTAACTGAGAACTTAAAAGATTTTACTTACATCAAGAGAGCCTTCATTTATAACAATTAGTCCCATGTTCTTTCTCAAAAGTTTGCAAGAATGACCTGTTCGAAAAGATTTTGTTTTTAAAAATCAGTTTCACAAAATCCGTTATAACAAAGCATTTTTTCCTGCAATAAATCTACAGACAGAATTAAAAATAAGATTTTCCTAGCTGAAATAAATGATAAAAAAGAAATTCTACTACATTTTATATAAGTACATACATATACAAGTCAGAACAGTTAGAATTTCCCTTGCTGCAACTTGCAGCTGTTCTGCCTTATTCAGAGGTGCTTCAAAGAGAGTTACAGAAAACAACAAACAGATCTCTCTAAGCCTTGTAAATTTTTAGAATGCAACTTGCCTTTCCTTCAAAACTTGCACATATATAGCTTTTCATTCTTTCTTTTATTCTTTGATGCATAAACAGGATGCATTTTCTGTGCTGATGATGTAGCCTGCCTAGTCAAAAATATGTATCACCATTCTTAATAAAGTGGAAATATTGCTATTATGTGTATTGCCTCAAACCTGAAGGTACTAAGAAAAATAACCTTAAATCAATTGTATTGTGTGCATATGGAGAGTTCTTTAAGATTATAAATAATAGCATCCAATAAAAAGGATATATATGACTAAAGTAAGGCTTTATTTTGGACATACATCTACACTACAGCAGTAAGTGCTGATGTGGTCACATGCAAAGAATATTAAATGTTAAAAACAGCTTTCATGTATAACTTTTTAAAGATACAGATTTATCATTGTTGAAATCAGTCTTTTTTACCATCCTTCATAATAAAAAGAAAGAAAAACCCTCCATTGTTAAAACGTTATAGTACTTTAGTTCACCTTTCTTGGAAAGAAGCAAAAATAGAGAAGGGAAACTAAAAATACTCACATTATCTTAATAATATTCCCCCTCATTGTCAAAAGTCAATATATTCTTTTGAATTCATTTCATATTCTATAAAAAAGTACAATTTCCTATTTTTTTGCCTCCTCTCTAACGTAACTTTTTCTTGCTCTTAGAATTTTAACAGAGGCAGAATCCAGCATTTCGTATCCTCCTCCTATCACTGACTAAGTTCACATTCAAATTCTGGAGTGACATATAATATTATTTTTTACAAGACAACTTTCCACTCTGAAAGAAATTTTACTGCATCAACTGCTATTATTTTTAAACCCATAACAAAGAAATAAAGTAAATACAAATATAGTACCAATATTAATGGCGGTCTCTTGTTTGTCCCCAGTAAGTATCCAGATTTTTATGTCTGCTTTCATGAGTGTCTCTATGGTTTCAGGCACTTTGTCTTGTAGTTTATCTTCAATTGCTGTTGCTCCGAGCAGCTGAAGATTCTGTGAACATAAAATATTTCATACATACAGGGTTTTTTGACTTAAATTCAATTTCAATGTTCCATTTATTTTATTTAACTCTCTGTATTTACAACAAGATTAATGCAGTCTAAACCATTAATCAGATTTGGTATCAACAAATAAAGAACTTCCACTTTATTCCATAAGCTTTAACTTAGATATCTGTGTGGCTTGACAAAACTGAACAGTGTGACCACTCAAATTTCAACCAATTACTTTCTCAGTAGCTCAGTAGCTTGTGCAGCAACAGCTACCTTTTCCTGAGGAGTATCTTTCTGATTTGAAGGCTTCAGGAATGCTAATACCATGCCTTCTCTCTTTTAACGATTTCTCTTCCCTTTGTAAAAAAAAAAAATTCAAAACACCTGTACATTTATCTTAGTATTTTATGCTTGATTTTAGCTTCCTATGGAGCAAATCCACACAGTTTTTGTGAATACAGCCATTTTTATATTTCCTATTACTATACCTTTAAAACTAGGTAAATGTTAAAGACACCATTATACATCTAATACTGTGCAATCCTGGCAGCAGCATGGCCTGCATACTACACCCTGAGGAAGCACTTGTGCAGCTTACACACACATTTGTAAAGGTAGCAAGGTTGTCATGGCATTAAAAAGTAGTATCATTTCAAGAATGTTTTGTCACATCCAGATAAACTGCTCCAGAAATGTTTATTAGTGACTGAAGCTATATACCTTCACCTTTCTTTTTCATGAATTAAACACTACAGATTTGTGAGGCTCTGAATTTTAACCAGTTTTGTCAATCAATCTGTGTTACACTTTCTGAGGAAGAAAACCTAAAAACAACCCCCCCAAAATTTAAGCATCAAAACTTCAAGCACTATTGGTCTCAAGCACTTCTTTTTCTTATAAATTTAATAGTCATGGGACCTTTTTATTGTTGGGGTAGGGAAGTCCTAACTTCATGCTTGGCTACTCCAGAAGGAGTGTTGTCAGAAACTTAAGGCTCTGCTCTTGTGATGCTGTTTCTGGGTACAAACTTGCTTTACAGGCCTTCAGTAAAACAGAGCGTGACAAAGTAGAACAAGTGCAACAGAGGGACACAAAAATAGCTTAGGGCCCAGAGCACACCATACTAAGAGCACCTGAAGGAGTAGGATGAGTTTAACATGGGAAAAAAGAAGACTAAGGGAGGGATTCCTTCTGCTAACTGAAGCTTGCAGAGCAGCATTCTTCTCCAAAATGTATACTGCACAGGGAAAGAGCAAGAGGCACCAGACACATTCTGTAGCAATAAAAATTTTAATTCTGAAGAAGGAAAAAAAGACTAAGTTGAACATCAAAAAAAATTACCTGCTGCAGCTGGGAAAACTCCCTCCTTGTGGATACTCTAAACTTCATCAAAGTGTTGGGCAAGCAAAACTAGCCCGGCTTTAAACAGGGATTTGTGTCTATATGACTTCCTGAAGTCCCTTCCAATCTATCTGTTCTTACAGTTTTTTACACACTAGAAGAACTCTAGAAAAAAGCTTTCCAGTAGTTCAACCCATAATCCACAATTTCCAGCAAGGTAGCTACTTGCAGGAAGAACTTTGTCAGATTAATTGTTCCTTCATTTTGATTGTTTAAACTGCAAGGACTACCTGACACAGCTGTCAGTATATCACTAGATTTCGTTTTTCTACCTGTTATTCCTCAAAATTGATTCACTTTTCATAGTATAGAAAATAAAAACAATAATTAAGAACTCACTCTTCTGCTCATCCCTCTGCCCACCCCATCCTCCCCCCCACCAACCCAAAGCCCAGAAAGCTACAAGCTGCACATACTTTTTCAATTAGTTCATAGCTCTCCTCAAGTTTGAGTACTCTGTTTTGTATAGCTGTAGAAGCACGGTGATAGACATCCAACCATTCTTGATAATCACTTTCTGAAATCTCAGCCACAGCAAAACACAGAGTCCTTAAGCCTAGAGAGAAAGCAGATAACAATTCAGTATTTTTTAGTCCCTGCCCTGATATGCCTGCAGTGAGTAGCTTTTGAAAGTTAAAATTATTCTCTATTTTATGTATGCTTATGCCTGATTTCAAATTACTGCTGCACATCTTGAAGAACTTTTTAAATATACATAAAGTAAAAATGAACTATAAATAGAAATTTATTCAACAGAGTAACAGTTTCTAAGAAGCTGAACGTAACAGAGGTGATGTATTTCACTGGAAAAAAAGTAAATTTTTATGCAAGATTTGACTTAGTTTAAATTGTTAAAAAAAATTAAGAAATCCCAACACTAGCTGAACAAGTATGCACACCGAAACATTTAAAGGGTAAAATCAAATCATATTTCTGAGAAAAAGATTTATAAACTTAAAAGTAGCTATGCTATGCTGGAAGGAAGTAAAGTTAAAATATATCAGCACAATGTTACAACTGCCCTTTTCACCCCTCCTCAATATTCTTAGGGAATTCTAGTTCAAAATTTATCATCTAGAAGCCAACTTTGAATCCCCTCATTTAACTTTCCCATCTCACAGATTGTTTCAGCTTTCCAAATTCTTAAAATAAAACCATCATGTACCATTTGGCAATTTTACTTACCAGCCTTTGAGCTGGTTGATATTATTAACAGATTTTTCCTTCAGCAAAAATCTGAATAAAGCATTACAGCAAGAATTTGAGACGGCATGATTTTAAGAAATATCTATTTTTTGACAACACACATTTAACACTCAATTTAAGTAGTTAGGTGTGAATTTTCTAACAGCTTATTTTCACATATTACCAGATTTCTACAGAATGAAGTTGACAAAACTCTTTATATACTAGCCACAGTTTGCAGGCCAGTAGATTTAAAAGGGGGCAGGCAGGATGAATGTAGTCAGCCTTTGGTCACTTGCCCACTCTGCTCTAGGAGACAAACAGCACCACAACCAGGGATGGTTAAATGTAACCTTTATTTGGTCACAGGTTTCTGGAGCATACAGCTCAGCACCAGTGGCAATTTTGAAATTATAAGAGGTTGGGCATGAAATAATACATGTGTCTTAGATGTAAGAGTAATTTAGTATCTTTTTAGTAATTTTTAGTATCTTATAATTTTATCTTCAGGATAAAAACCACGTGTAATGTGGGTATTCTGACAACTAAACAGCATTAGGAACACAGTGTCTCACCATTTAGACTTAGAAGAATAAACTCAAGGCTGACAACTAAAATGATTTTTTTTCTCTGCATAATAAGGATATGCTTACAAGGTCCAAAGCAATGAATATAGGTGAAGGGGAGGAAAGGAATCTATGTCTGACTAATAGTGATACTATTTCCACAATGCTTTCAACATATTTTCTGCAGACAATAAAATGAAAAAGAGAAATCCAAGTGTATGGAATGTCAGCAAATAGTTTTTTCAAGGCATTTGCTTTCTCTTTTTAAATCACTACCTAATTATACTTTTTAAAAAATTTTTAATATGGTTCTTTTCATTGTGACTTAAAAGAATCTTCCAAATAATACGTGGAAAACAAAATATCATTAAGCCTGGTTGGTAACAGACTGGAACAACACAGCAAAATTACAGAGGATTTTTCTATTTATCCAAGCAGGCATTAACACTCCAGCTCAATAAATGCTTACATATAAATGCCAGCCATGCTAACCACTTCATTTTTGAACAACACACCAAGAGCAGGCAGCAAATGCCAAGGACATACTGTCCTGCCACATGAAAGGATACTCATGAGAAACTTTGCAACATAGTTGGCTGCAATTTAAATCTGAAGTAAAAATAAATACCAAATTTTTAATCAATTCCAGAGATATGTGATTTTTTTTTATGCTTTGAATTTTATGCTTTTTAAAAGTTAGAGATTCACTCTTCTCAACAGTAAATTTTTCAATCTGTTGAAAAGAAGGATACAAAAAATATCTGAATAAACTTCTTAATCCTATTGTATGTACCGTCATTCTAAAGACAGATGGAATTTTTCACTTTTTATGTTGATTTATTTGGTTCAACTTGACTGTTAAGGAGTTGTACTACTGATGTAATGAGAATGGTAATTAAGAACTGGGTTGAAATTTCCACATCAATTCACATAGGATAGAAGACAGTGATCTAATTTGGTCTTTTGTGTAACCAAATATATACCTTATGACCCAAACTAACTTTTTCTAGGCTAACTCTGGTTAAGCCTTTCTAGAACCCCAGAGTGTGTCTGAGGGTTTGGGCTATACCCTCAGTCAAATTTTTTTGAGTATAGTTCTGCTTTCAACTTCATTGTAAAATTTATTCTAACTTTTTTACCTTAAGATTCTTTAAGACCAAACAAATACTTCCTGCAGAGATGTTGATATGAAAAACTAACAATAGAAACAGATCTGTGACTTGTTTCTGCTGTCACTGGTAGAACTAAGAGACTGAAGCTGCTTAATACACTAGCCAAAACTCTGAATTCCATGATAAACCAGAAGACAAAACCTAGAGAAGTCATATGCATGACAAAAAAATGACCTTTCATGATAACATGAGTATCTGGCCAGAGATCAGTTAACAAAACATAAGTACTGCTTTTTAGTTTTCTTCCCAGAGTAAGTTTATTTTTAAGTCACATTGAAGATAATTTTAATGTTCTAGTAGCAGTGTATTAGAAAAACAAAGAAGTAGAAACTCTGCAGTTCAGACACCCATAACTCTTATGATTCTGCTTCCAACTCCTCTCTACCAACTCACTGATAAATTGTAATACTGTGATACTGCACAGTACAACACTATAATCCTCTTGAGATACTAAGGGGGAACGGCATGGAACATCTAGGAGCTATGCAGAAACGTTTCTACATTCTGCTTTTCTCATCACATCTGTACTGTGAAATCTAATACAATTAAATAAATAACTGGCTGCTTGTATCAATCATCTTAATTTCACAGTCTTTTAAATTTTACTTACTATTCCTACTTCACAAACCCTCACAGAGAGGTTCCCCACCTCCTGCAACTGTTTTGTAAAAGCGATTATTAAAACTGCAGACACCAAAACAAATCATATGGACACTGGAAATCCCCCTTATTTGGACTGGTGACAGAAACAATACAGCTGAAAGCTACCTTAAAAGCACTACACTCATAATTTCCAACAATCTTTACTTTGGCTACTTCTTCCTGTGTGCCCATCCCTACAGCATCACTGGGTATGGGACATGAAAGCAGCCATGGGAAATGAGATCTTCACAGAAACAATGTGCTATGTGTTTGCTCTCTGGAAAAATATGTTTTGGTTAAAAGATTCTACTGTATACTCTGTGGGTGTGTGGCTTGTTTTTTAGGGTTTTTTAAAGCATGAACTTATTACTAAAATTGCTTGGGAAGAAGAAGACTTTTCTTAAGGAGACATTGCTAAAACAGAAATTTCAAACATAACATGAGTAAAACACTACAGCAAGACAAAATTTAAAAAACGGGAATTTGAGCAGTAACTGAATTTAATATTTATTTTTATAATGAATAATATCACTCACCTTCTGTAGCAAACTGCTCTAGATGTTTTAAGGTAATTTCTTTGTATTTTGAACTTTCAGCAAGACGGTCATAAATTACAGTATCCTACAAAAGAAATAAATATAGTTCAGAACACTTTAATAGAAAAAGGATTTCTGTTTTGGGTAGACAATACAAATCATGTAGGAAAAAGGCTGAAAAATGGAAATGTATTATTTAAGCATCAAAAAGTAATAGACATAATCTTATTTCAAAAGTTAAAGGACTTCTTAATCCTCAGATTTTCTAAATTTACAAAGTCTGCTATAATGCAGTGTTTTTCTTCTACATTTTTGGATGTTACTTCCCCTTATTTTGAAATGTGCCATAATGCTGCCCACAAAGCAAAATCGGTGCTTCATAACTGTCATTCTCAGATTTTTTGTAGCCAGCTTAATACATGGAATATTAACAACAGGTTTGGTTTTTTTTTTCCCTAGAGATGACCAGAAATGGACATTTATATTTAAAAACTTCCTTTCCTTAAACCATTCTGGAACTGGATTTCACCTCCTTCCTCCTCAAACTTGACTCAACATACAGCCTGAGAACTAATGAGCAACTCTCCATTCCCCCAGCATTATGATAAGGATACCGTCTACAGGTCTTGCTTTGGGAAAGTTGACTTCTGTGTAATATCAATGGCTGGCTAACACTCCCATCTAGCCAGTTCTGCTACATTACTATCTCTATCTAATGATCCATGCCCAGCTACTCCAGCAAGTAATTAATACATGTTCATCCATTTTCTAGGGAGTACAGAAGAAAGCAATTATTATTAGGAAACATAAAGGTATTAGTCCAGTACAAAGAGTAGGATGAACAGGGCTGTCATACCTTCATAGGCAGTTAGTAAGAAAGGATATTAACCAGTTCATCACATTGAACAACTACATAGCAAAACAATGTAAATTGAAAGAGGAACATCAACATTACTTCCCCTACATTTTCAATGTTTTGACTGCAGTTATTACAATCTTTTGCTTTTGTATTTTTATTGGTAGGATATATTCTTTGTTACAGTAAAAAAAGAATAAAACTCACAGCTCCTTTGCAGTAGAGTCTTAATTTCCCTGATGGTGTGCGAACTATTACTGACATTCTCTTCCTAGTGCTGAAAGAGAAATAAATTCTCTATATAAGGTGGTTCATAAATATAAGCATTTACCAATATTTTAACTAATAATATCAATATATATCTTACGTTACACAAAGAATAAAAGTCAGTGCTATCAATTCTGAATTATGCTCTCAGCTGACTGGGATGGAAAACAGTTTTAGTGCACACCAATTAAAATGAATGCTATTTTTCTGTGCATACTTCTGTAGGCCTTTTTCCCATTAAAAGGATATTAAGAATTTTCACCTTCATCTAAATACTGTATGACAAAAAAGCACCTTAAAGCACAAAGCACTTATTGTGAATATCATAAATAGATATTGTATCATGGACTGTTTCAGGTTTTTCTTCCTTCCTTCCCAGCCAGCCAGAATCACTCATACACTGTACTGTGCTGCAATCCTATTACTGTTATCCCAGAGTTTCATTTATCATGCAAAGTTTTCAGTATGCTAAGAGCTGGAAACGGGCTGGACTAATTTTAAGTACTCTCTGGCTCTCAGTTGTTAATAAAATCCAAGTTATTTTCTCTTTTTGTCCTCATAACTGAGGTAGAAATTGGAAGGAAACATGGAGAAGACTGTCACGGTCTGTTTTCTGTCTTCTTCCCTTTGAGGTTTGCCAACAAGCATTCTTTAGGTGCAAGATCATGTCCTGTCAAGACGTGTATTTATATCATAAGTCTTTCAAACTTCAACTTTATAAATAAATCTACAGAAACTATTTAGGGAGCAAAACACTTCTCATAGAACAATTCACAGTAAAACAGAGATGGAAATAAATGGTCCTTTAACAATTTTGGTTCCAGCTGGAACAGGATCCCATTTATACATCATCAAGGAGCATTATTGTATAAATGGTTCCTGAAGTTCAGACTCCCATGGAAAACATCCTGTAATTGGAATGTGGACATAGGTGAAGGAGAGAAATTTATAATTATAGATGAAGTCACAGGCTGAAGAGTGTCTTCAGGAAAACATTTTCTAATTTCTCCTGGGTGTGCACTCTGTTTCAAGTAAAAATTTCTGAAAGGTAATATTAAATAACATTGTTACTGTGAATACTGCACAAAAGCCCATACAAAGCCATTAACTGCTGCAACTTCTTTTCCATTTCACCTCTAAACCTCCGATAAGTAGAATTCCAAAAAGCTTTAGACAGTGTCCAGTTGTTAATCTGCTTTAACAACACTGGAGAAATAAGGATCATCTAAACTACAGTTAAGCTGCCTAAAATAAAAGCATGTCTCAGATCCACATTGATTCCAGCCAAGACTATCTAGCTTCTGCTACTTGAATTCATTACACTTGCCAGAATGTTCAATTCAGAAATAGTGAAGGAATTACAGTAGGTGAGGGGATGTATAAAACAATAATTTGATCTATTTACCCTTGACAGGTAAAAATTCAGCAGTTTTGTATTTGTCTTGCAATACCAGAAGATTGCAACCTTGAAGTCCTGTATGGAGTTGAATATTATTCTACTGAAGATGTATCAAAGAATAACCAATGACTTCCTGTAGCATTCTGAATTTTAGTTATACAGACAGACATTGAATCTTCACTGACATAGATTTTCTTAGTAAAACTGCAATAAAACTAATGAACAACAGCTACTGTCAAGGACTTCTAACTTCTTAAAAACCTTTTTACGGCACTGACAGTTTTATTTCCTTTTCCTGGTGAACTACAGTAAGCCACTAAATTGCACTACTGCAAATAATTGTAATTGTGACACCACAGTTTTGTTCTGCTTGTTCTCTATAGAAGCAACGTGAGCAGCCATAAAGATGACCTGGTTACAATGGGAAAAATACTGAACAGAAAATGTTTGCTTAAATAGTGACAGAGAAAATGCCTGGAAGCCTATAAATTGGAGGCATCCTGAGATACCATCAATATGCACAAAACTTATCTAGAATTTTTTGTCTGGAAAAGGGAGAAATTAGGAATTGACAAAAATCTGGAAAAATAAAAATTTGTCTTGGAGAAAAGAACCCACCATCATGTACTGGCAGTCCCAAGTGAAATACAGAAATTAGAAGCATCTACTGATTGTTGAATGTGGTTGTGTCCTGCATTTCCTTATGTCTGTGCCCCACACAAATGACTTACCAGAGAGTCAACCCCAACACAGAGCCTGTCTAAGAGTCAGCCCCAAGCAAATCATCCTCATCCTCATCCCCAAGCACACCCCCAAGGGGTGTGCTTGTATACATTCCTTTGCTAACAGTAATTTTTAATAATGTGCAATTAAAAAGTAGGTAAAAGAGCCCCCATGTCCTTGTGTGCTATGGAATCCTGCAAACCCACTGTTGGGATCCCTATGGACCTGCAGGCTGGGTAACCCCTTGGGCTGTTACTAAGACGCAGAATAGCTGGTAATTCCCAGGGAGTTGCAGTGGAATTATAAACAGACAGAAGCATCTTAAAGAGACATAAATACTTCCCTAAGCCACAAGATTTGCCAAGAAGCTCTTGGTAGGTCCAGTTACTCTACCACCTGACTTTACTTAGGATTAAACAACCACAGAAAACAAACACTGCTACAGAGGTTTTGGTGCCTCTTCTGTCAGCCACTCACTCTTTTTTTACTTTTAGAAGTAAAGTCAAAAAATCAGTGTCTTCTGGAGCTTTCTGAATGGATGAGAGGAGGTAAGGCCCCAAATGCTCTAGGATGCCTTCTGTCTGCCCAGCACAACAGCTAAGAAAATGTGGATTACTCATGAAACCAATTACACAGGAGAGACTAATCAAGGCATGAATTACAGGTAAATACTGTAAATACAGGAAAATACTCTCTTTTCACAGGCACAAGTGTAATCACTGAAAAAAGAGAATATCAGAAGTGACAAGTCCACTAAGTATTCCTACAAATTCTACTTCTGTAAGATGCTTCTCTGTAAGACTGTCCTATCAAATCTTGATGCTATTGCACTCTACTTGCAGAAGAGTCTTAATTGGTGAGGAATTTATTGGCATTTTTTCTGGGAAAAACTTGGAACACCTGCAAACTCTTAACAGTTTATTCAAAACAGATTACTTCTCTGAAGGTACATGCTCCTACCCACACAAATAGTGTTGTTTTGGAGCCAAAATTTCTCTTGCTGTGGAACACGGGTGACCTCTAGTGCTTCCAACAAGTCAATTCCAAGCACAGCTAAATACTGCAGAATATCAAAAACATCTATAAAAACTGAATACTTAACAAAATTCTGGGATCAGTATCCACCAAAAATCTTATGCCTCCGAAGGCTGAGATTTAAAAGCAATTCTCGCACCTCCATAAAGTATCACAATTTAAATTACAATTTTAGACTTATGCAGAAGTTTTTAAAAAATCAATGAAATCAAGACATAGATCAAAACCAGAAACAAAGTAGCAATCCTGCACTCTACTCCAGAAACACAGTATGAACTTTCACAGAAGTCAAATTAACAGCAATGCACTTTGCTCTACAAACTTGCTACCTTACAAGAAAAATAAAATGCAAGCAATGCCTGAAAAAAAAAAATGAAATCATGACACAAATCTAAAAAAATTCACCTATGTCCCCTACAATATAAGAAACCCCATTAATTGCAAAAAGACGTAAAAATACATTAAAAACTATAAAAATTACTTTCTTTCACTGTTTCATACTATTATTGCTATTACTATAAATATAGGCAACTAACTCTGATTTCACACAATTTATCTTCAGTCTGTCATTCATGCGTTGGATTGTTTTATTTTTTCTCCTTTTTTGTTTTTTTATTGGTTTTGTTTTGTTTTTAGCTAAGCTTAAGGGAAATATAATACAACAGGAAGGAAAACAACAATCACTTCCCACAGGTACAATAAT
The DNA here is from genome assembly GCF_027887145.1 of Ammospiza caudacuta. Classification (NCBI taxonomy): domain Eukaryota; kingdom Metazoa; phylum Chordata; class Aves; order Passeriformes; family Passerellidae; genus Ammospiza; species Ammospiza caudacuta. The sequence goes on along the minus strand of NC_080596.1, from coordinate 54,060,082 downwards.
GAGTAATCATTTTAAGAAGAAAAGGAACTTCCTCTACATGCAAATGTCTTCCTTATCCTGTGCCAAAGTAAGCAATAGGCCTACACAAACATTTAGAACACAGGCAGCATGCACAGATACAACATAAACAGCTCTGGATAAGAATCGAAACTGCATCCACCTTTCTTATGAGTACATTTATAACTCCAAGAATTTTACCATAAAATTTTTACTGAAAGCAAAAGATGTGATAAATTCATATCCCAAGTAAGCCAACTGGTCAACTACTGCAGCGATGCTGCTCAGAAGATACTGAATCTCAGTCTAGAGTACTTAAACAAGCCGTAATGATACAAGTATATTTAAGGTCAAATGCAAAATTTATTTTAGCAGCAATGATAAACACACTTATTTTTTGATATATCATATGGTGTCAGGGTTTTCAGAAATACATTTAGAAGTTGGAACACTTTCCTATATTATTTTCCACAGATTTTTTTAAGTTTTGATATCAAAGTTTTTTTTAATCTTTGAGCAAAGGCAAAAGTGAAAAATATAAGTCATAATGTAGACAACAAGAAAAAAAAGAGCCTCCTAAAATTTTTACAGTAAACCAGGCAGTGTAATCTTAATCATGTACTCTGGTCTGTCTATAGCGCCTTTACATATTACACAGATAGAGGCTACATAACCTGCATACTTTACCTGGAAAAATATAAAAAATGTAAGCATTTTTATCCATGAGAGAAGTGTCTAAGTATTTTCACAAAAAGACACCAAGTACAAATTTACCTTGTAAATTCCAGGACATTTAGCAGTTCATATCTCTCTTCCTGTCCCAACTGAAGAATAAAAAAAACAAACCAGAGGGTAAGAATTAAAAAAAAAAAGTCAAGCAAAAGAACAAAACCAATCAAACAACATATCAATACTAATGTATCATAATGCAGTTATTCAGATTATTTAAACTAAAACACAAGCAAATGCAGTAAATTATAATGTTATTCCAAAGTACTTACAGACTCAATGATTACTGAGTCAGGTGTCCTTCCAGTGAATACAAAACGAAGATTCCTGGCTGCTCTGACCAATGCTCCTTCATCTGCAGCAAGTTCAATAGTTATTTTACAGATGTACAAGAAAACTGTTAATCATGATTTAATCAACACAATCCGGGCTTTTCTACTTTTCACTTCCTTTTTCCTTTATGGATTTTAAGATTAAATGTGGTGCTGGAAAGAACTCTTTGTTTCTGCTGTGAAAACTGATGAAATGAGTTAACAGTTTAGAGAAAATAAGCCCTGAAAGGAACACACCTCTCAGCTCAGTAATGAGAGCACCCTCTCCAAAGCACCTAGGTTAGCACCTTCCCCAGGTTACTGGACAATGTTCAATGCTTTTTGTTTAAGTTCTGGTTTGGAAGAGAAGAGTGGTAAGTCATTGCTGTAAATAACAGATAACTTCAATGTGTAGACTCAAGAAATCAGCAACCACATCTGCAACAGTCATCAGCTGTCTCCAAGTGGCTCAGGATGTCAGAATGGAGTCTGCTTGCAATGCCGAATGAAACAGTGCCATGACCCGGTGAACTTTATTTATGGCACTACCTCTGCCCTTTTCTTTTAGTTGTTGAAGGCCAGGATTCACAGAGCCAGCCACCTAGAAGCTGGGGAGCCCAGGAAGAACCTCTACACTTGAGGTAATTTTTCCCATCATAAATTGTAATATATTAGCTCAGCAGGGCTGAGCATATTTTAATCATTCTGCCTTGCTTAATCATTTCCTGAATTAAAAAACTGTCTATGAACCACAATAGGCTTGAAATAGACCTTTTGCACAATAAACTTTTCTCAGTCTTTAATAGAATTTATCACAACTTCTATCCTATTAGAAATATTTCTGTTTTGATTACACAGTCTCTGTTTTAAATCAGTATCATGGTTACCAAGTACAGAATAGGCTTCTAGAATGAGCAAGGACATCAATTTGTGTCCTGATTTGATTTTATTTACTTCTGAGCACTTCCTTTAGAACTCCACAGCAATCTGACAACACCATAGCAGTGCTGTATAGTTACTGATTCTTTGCCCTTACATAATCCATGTAACATTCAAATGTATTTTCTAATGAAAATTTTAAAAAGTCTAAATCCTTTTTTAAATAACTGATTTTAGCTGATACCAATTAGTTTTTGAGGGATAAGTCTGGGGTTTTTTAATTTTGGAAGATTCTTCAAAAACAATAAACTGAGTAAAATTTGCTTGTTGAGTTGACAGAATATGTTCACTGAATTATTTGAGTCTCACCTGGAGATGCTGCTTGATATATAATTTTATCACCTTCTCTTTCTGGAACTGCTGTATGACACACTGCCATCATTGTCAAGAACTCACATATTATAGGTGCAGTTGGCTAAGAAAAAAAATAGGTCACAGTGTGATTCATCATTTAAGCAATAAACAACCAAAATGTAATAATAGATATAGACAAATAATAGCCCAGAAAAATTTAATGAAAGGTACCTCTTTTCTTTAAATACTATCTGTAAGCTAATTTCAGCATGCACATACTTACTTATATACTGCTCTACTTACATACTGGTTATATAAATAAAATTTAGTGGCATTTGCTACCATAACAATCAAAATTAGATAACCAGAAACATGGAACAGTTCAAATAATTACTTTTTAGGGAAGGTAAGTATGAATGATGTATTGAAAGAATTTTACTTTATTCACAGAAGTCTCTTGAGATGTTGTAATTTTTACTAAAAAATAGTCTCTTCTACTTTTGTCTAGTACTATATTTGACAACACTTCTTGAGAACTTTTAGAAAGACGTAGCAAACAAAAATCACATGGAAAATGTTGCAAGATCAGACTGCTTTAAAGATGAATATATCAGGCACTTCAAAATGTTAAAAGTGGAAATTATTTAAAATTATTTAGTCAAAAGAGGGGTAAAGAGACATATAAGTAGAATAGTTGATGACAATTGATTCTATTTAACTTACATGGTTGTTCTGAAGATTATCCAGTAATGATACGTCACTAAATGTCTTTTCTTCTACATTTTGTGGGCCTTGCCTAGAAATAATTGAGTAAAAAACAGATCACTCTTAGCATGATTTTAACAGTTTATATACAAATCATCCAAACACAAGTTTTGGGCTATAACTGCTACAATAAAGGCTGCAATCATGTATTGTGAGAAAAAGAATTGAAAAGTTACTTGTCTCACATTTCCAAAGTTTGTTTAATTTAAAGAAACCTTGGTTTATACAAATACGCTTAAATCCAGCAAAGTTTTTCTGCAGAATTTAGGTAATGAAGGATGAAGTAAAAATATATCCACAATGTAAAACTGAGGCTTCTTGTCTTCTGGTCTCTAGAATGAGATTATAAAAGGGGCACAATAAATATACAGGCCCAAAGAGATCACAGTTCATCAAGAAATTAGCATTTTTAGGGTAAGTTTCTAATGTCTGTAGAAAAGCAAGTCTGGAATCTGAAAGAGGTAAACAAATGAGTTCAGACATCAGAAAAGTCTGCATGCAGAGAATTTGCTTTTTATTGCTTATGATCAAAAAGGAACATATGAAATGGAAAGATAAGGAAGACATAACAACAGTGGTGAAGTATGGACTTAAGAGATGCAAGGAGGAGATGGTTCTGGAGAAGTCATACACTAGCATCTCCCAAATTGCACAAATATTCTGGCTGAATGTGAGAGCTCAAATATGTAGATACTTCTAGGAACATTTGTTACTGCAGCTGACTACAGCTACAGTCTTAATACTACAGCCTAAGTATTAAGACAATCTAGATGACTTTGAATTTAGTAAAATAAAAACTGCTGAAATGTGAATCCAGTTGAAGGAACTTTTTTCTCATTTACTTTGGATTACATAATCTTACAAAGAATAAATATATTTGGTGATTTAAGTTGAAGAATAACCAAAGACACAAAGGCAGTCTAAAGATTATCTAAGTAAAACCAATAGTGAGCTGTTTTAGTCCTGCAGTAACTACTGTGGAGAAATACAATGTGCAGAATCTCCTCTGTACCGCCATGTAAGGAGTACTTTTTCTAACTTTGTAATTATAGCAAAAGATTTGAAGTATGCTTCTTCACCAAGACTTCTTTTCTGAATGTAAAGCAAATAGATCTTGAGGTGTCAAATACTAACATCTTCAGACACATTATATTTGTTCAGAGTCTAAGCTTTAAGCTTTGTTTGCTTAAAGCTTTCTGATATAAATTTTCTGGATTCTCAGTGCTAAAATACAGAAAAATATTTGCAGGTGTAAGTTTTAACGAAGCAGAAATCAATTCTTTCTAATACAAAAAAAAGATACAGAAGATTTGGGATGTAGTATATTAGTCATGTTAGGGCTAGAAATGTTACTAGCACAAAGAGATTTTATTAATTGCATTAGATTTACACACCAAGAAATTTCAAATATCATTTTTTTAAGTATTTCTAATATATTCTTTGCCTATAAGGTTTGGATTCATTTTTTTTAAAAACCACTGTTCGAATATCAGTTTATCCATTTCAGATGTCTTCATAAAGATATTTATGTGAATAAATATTTATTCAAAACCAGTCTTTTTTCATTAATGGTTTATAAGCAAGCATGCTTCATTTCATGTAAGCACTGCCTTGTTTTAATGAAATTCCTTGTATGCAGTTAAGTAAACTTATGTATCTTTAGGAAACATTTTCCTTCTACATCAAATGATATTCAGGTCAGGTAAGATTCTGGGTTATGCATGTGTACTACATTTTATGTGTTGCAGGAGGAAATTTTCTGGCTTTGTTTTTTTTTTTTTTTCTATCTAAACAAAGAATTATTAATTCTAATTTAGTCATGATTTTTTTCCTTCAAATGTTTTCAACAAAAGATGACAACACGTTCCAATTTTGTGTTCCAAGTCTTGTTGTGACTTTCAACAAATAAAATAAAGATAATTTAAAGACTGTAAACAACTTTTTTTTTCTGTGATGTATCTGAGTTTATTTTGAATGGTATTGCAAATATTTAGTGTAAGAAAGTATGATGAAGAAGCACAAGGCTCATGTAGATGACAGCAGAAAGGAAGCCAGGACTTTTCTTTCCTGAGGTCCTCATTAAGACATTAATGTTAGTCCCAAGTGTATTCGGGTGCTCTAATCTCAGTTCCAGTTAAGAACTATGCAGTGCTAATATTCTAAAACTATCTGGAGGAAGTAAAATAGCAACAATAACATCACATATTTTTCACTCTCAAATATGGATTTTTTCTAAACATAGTATTGATTATTACTAACATATTACTGACTACCAGTAGAAAAGTGTGATTAAAGTTAACATAGTACCAGATATATAATAAAAGACAAAACTTTCTCTCCAATAAGTAGTTCTGAATTGCACCAAGACTGTCAGTATAGCGACTGCACTATATTTCAGGGATCCACCTAGAGATTCTATTCCAGAGTATGCAACCTAATGCCACAGAATTTGAATGGCATAACTTTGTGTAAGATGGTCAGTCTGTGTGAATTCAATGCTGAATTAACTTCTGAGCAGTAACATATCTCACATTCAGTTCCATCTCTAAATATACTGCTCAGTATTTTTAAACCTGAATCTTCAAGAAACAGCAGAAGCTAAATGATTTTTAGAGCTTACCAATCATCTGAAGGAACACTATAATCCTCAGGCTCAGGGCAATGGCTGCACAAGAAGCAAGGAAAAAACAGAACAGGGACAGGAGAAAGAATCACAAATGCTAAGAAACTGGATCATGTGTTAAAAAGAAGTAGTTAGTTAATAAAACAAAATTACCAAAAAACCCTGCTTTGCAGCTATTTTGCTAGTGCCTAGATTGCAATGAAAATTGCAAAAATACGGTCTTCCTATTGAGACTTCATAAACTCTAACAAACCAAGTTTTTGCAAGTCTCCTTCAGGTTTTTCTTTGTTACAACATTATACAGGGTAAACGATGGGAAAACCATGCATATTGAAGATATTGAATTGCCTTACAGCAGAAAGCCTGTGATATCTCAACTTTATTTTTGTTCCTCTTTGCAAAAAGAGACTTCGTGACAGAAGCGATCCTGTCTCTTATGAGTAATATTTTATAGTCACAAAAAGCTGACTGAGTTGTAGATATTTTCAGATGTAAGTTTATTTTAACTACAGTATTAATGTATGAGTACATATGGACAGGCAGAGGCACACAGATGAATAAATACATAGAAATACCTACCCATATGCAATTCCTGCTACTGTACACTTCTTAAATTGCATGACATTGCACGTCAGGGTACCCGTTTTGTCAGAAAATATATATTTGACCTAAATGAACGATAAAATCCATTATGCATCAACATTCAGCAGTTAGTGACATATCTAGTACAATTCATGACTATCAACATTTGAAATATTTTTACCTGTTCTGCAATTTTAACAGTTTATAGGAAAAAATCCAACAACAAAATCAATACATAAACATGGCAGATACACAGCGTTCATACCCACTTCCAAAGAAATCAATCAACTGAGATGTCAGGAAACTTAAGCTTTCTTCAGTACACAGTGGTGTAATTAACCATCCCTCACTCTACATTTTTCTGAAGTGCAAGAAACTTGTGAAGACCATTGAATTTGCCAGTAAAACATTAAACTTTGGACAGAAAGCAATATGCTAAGTAAAGTATCTACATATGCATTTCTGAGCCAATCTTTTTGACATAGAAATATCTTCTTAAAGCCAAAATGTTAGTAAAAGCACAACAGCTCAGAAAAGCCAAATTACAGGAAAAGGAGAAATAAATTCCTTTCTACCTACTCTACATCTTCTATTCCCCTGGCATTATAAACCCTTCTGTTCCAGAAACTACTAGGTAGAGCATTTCAAAATTCAAAGCTGAAGTACATAAACCTGTGATATTTTTAAGTTTTGTTTAAACCTAATCTTATGAAAAAAGTTAATATATGAAGGAATGAGGTTGTCTGTGACAAATCAAAAGTTCTCTGAGTCACAGGTAAACTTCAATTCATTAAATTTTACTTCTAATTTTAAAAAAATCAAAGAATTCTTAATTAGGAATTAACTACATTATACCTGGGACTAATAAAGCTATGTATAGTAAAAATGTTTCTGAGGAACTATGCCTTAGTAAAATCAGCAGTAATAACGAATCTTTCTGTGTCAGGTTTATGCTGCAAATTGTATATTTTTTTTCTGTGTGGGCACAATGGGAAAGTGGGAATTGCAGCTAAAAAAAGTCAACCTTTTTTCCCAACACAAGTTTTGCCTTTCTTAAAACCTGAAGATCTGTTGGGGCAAATCTCTTCATTACATGTGCAACCCTCATGTACTTCAAAGAAGAAACCTGCTCTTTTTAGTAGAGTCCTATGGTCTCCGTACAAAAATCTGCTCAAATTAAGAATCTGCCGAAAAAATGCAAGTGGAGCCTGACTAGCTCTTAATGGTGAAGGAGAATTTGATGAGAATCCTAAGAAATGAAGGCAAAAACTACTTAAGTCAAAAGGAAAGAATGTGTCGGAATGTGAATAACAAACTAGCTGCAGAGATAGAAAAAACAGATTGTGTAAAATGTAACAGAAGGAAAGCTAAGATTCAACAAAGACTCCTCCCTACTGGAGGAGCTTGTACTCCCCTTCAAAGCCAGCAAAAGAACAAAATATCCTGCACATACATATTCAACCAAACAGGCAAAGGCTCTGTACTCCTCTATGCAGACCAGTCATAGAACATGTTAACTTCAAGCAGTTTTTCCAAAAGACACATATTAGTCCCTGGGACTGCTTTACTATATGGCTAAATCTGAGCTATTGATTTTGGAAAGCTAGAGACAACTTTTACATGCCCATGAAATAAAGTAAAGAATTAGTTATGAGAACTTCTAGATTAGGAAATGCAAGAACTTGCATACTTGTGTTCATAATACAATTCAATTAAATGAGCATGTAATTTATTTCCCACAGCAAGAGCTGCTCACCACCAGTGTTCCAGAAAGCTCAGCACATTTTTAAAGCCAGACTGCAAACACAACTGACTGAAAGATCAAATACCATGTGTAGTTCTTCTAGAAGGACATCCTCTGCCCCAGGCACATTTGCACTAAGTCATACTTCTCAAATATGAGCATATAACAAGTGATGTCTTGTGAAAAGTCAAACTGATTTTACAGTATTAAAAGAGAACTCCAAAGCACAAAGAATTAAGCCCAAATTTCCAGGGTTTAATTCAGGCCCCATTCCATTCACAGCTTCCAGTCTTTAGTGGCAAGAAAAGACGACATGTATAGAACTGATTCAACCCTAAGATACTCGCTGTCACTTCTGAGGAATGCAGAGAATGTGAAAAAAAACTGACATACTGAAGACACACTTTATCATACATGTATATATTGAGACTAAATTTTATGCCACAGACAGCCTTAATGCTCAAAATTCCTTTGATTTTGTAACTTTATTGATACATTTCAATCTTCCGTGATTACCACATGCACATTGATACAGAAGAGATTGTTCCTTTAATACTGGCTTTAATTCACTGACACTTCAAAGTATTTTTAAAAATATCTGACAAAACAAAGAGAATAGAAATAAGCAAATACCAAGTCAAGAGTATATTTTTTTAAAAATAAATCCTCACAAGAATAATTTCAATACAGAGTTAGAATCAGTAATTCTTTTATCTACCTGTCCAAGTTCTTCATTGAGATTGGAAGTACGAGCCATTGCAGCAGTGTCTGTAGGTTCATAGTGCATATCTATGTCCTAGAGATAAAAAGTACATATATTTAAAAATCTGTCCTTCAGAATTTTCACAAAAAGTCTAGCACATAAATAGAACAGTTAAGTGTAGAAGAAAAGACCACACATGAATGGGTCTAAGATTGTTTCAACATGAGAAGCCACAGACACTATCAGATCATTTCCAAGAGACCCCAGTAGAAGAAAGATTTTCTGATGGATGATTTTTCTCAGATTATTTCTAGTGATCAGTATATTGAAAAACAGTTGACCCACACATTTAAAATGACATTAGCAACAAGCAGAAATGACTCATAGGGAGAAGTGAGTATTACCTACTTCTATTGTATGCACAACCAGTCATTTCTAAATAGCAAGATAAATATATCTTGAGATTAAAACATGAAGATAAATTTGAGAGTACACAATAAATGTAAGATACAATTCATATGGTGTGAGTTCTTTTCCTCTTACTTGTTAAATAAACATCAGAGTTTGTTTTCAAATACAGTAAAAGATTAAAACATTGTCAAACATGGTAATGTAGTGCAACAGATTGCAGACGACCAACTTCTCCATACAAATATAATCTACACACAAAGAGAAATATTACTTAACAAAAATGTCCATAGTCCCAGATTAGGATAAATAAAAGGCAACTAATCCCTTATAATGAGAAACTGGGGCAAGAAAGGAAGTTAAAACAGCCTTTCTGATTTCTTGTATAAACAAGAATTACAAGTGGTAATCTACACATTCAAGATGGGTCTTTGTTGAATATTTTTTTTCAAATACATAAAATTAAGGAAGAATTTCACTGCATTCACCAATTTGTGAACATTTTGTTTTATAGCACAAAAAAAAACCCTCAAGAAATCGAAACTAGCTGACTGCTCACAAGAGTATTTAACTTTTAAAATAAAGCATATGCATTCTTATCTATATCTCCATAATATATCTTACACATACAAATCTATTTCACAGATTTGATCAAGGAATCAGATTAAAGTGTTCAGAGTGCTATGATAAATTTACATTCAGAAAAAAATGGAAAAATTGAAAGCATGTTTACATGGCTTTAAGGAAAACAGCTCACTCCCACTCCGAGTAAACCCTTCATTTTCCCCACTAATTCATTAAGAAAAAAAAAAAGAGAATGTCAAAATGATTTTTATATGTTTCATAAGGGATAATACTAGCAGACACTGCCTTTGTACAATGAACCTCACTCCATTAAACTAGGGTTGTGCTCAGAAAAAAAACAACAAACAAAACCAAAATGCCAAAGCAAAATGCCAAACTCTCCAGCACTGCAAAACACATTCTTCTGATCATTCTGAATGAAACTGATACCTGAATATCAATAATGAGAAAGTAAAAAGCAGAAAAACAATGTCATGAGACTGAAATGTTATAATTCATGGCTTAAACATTGATGTGAAAAGCTGCATCACCAAAGCCCACCTTGAATGGGCCCTATGAATGAAACCTTGGACTGTGAGTTAGGAAGAGAACTTGAGATAAGCTAAAAGGACACTTTTGTTCAATCATCTCAGCTCTGGGAAGAAACAGATAAGTCTGGGAGAGCATCCATTGGAGAGCCAAGCCCAGCAGCTGCCCTGAAAATCATCCCTCCCTAGCTTTGGGCTGGGGAAGGCCACAACTCCCAACTTTATCTCCTGCTGCCAGGTTTGCACACACTCCCTGCCCACCAAGGGTGGAGGAGGAGGAGGGCCTTGGGTGTGGGGTGCAACCTCTGGTCAGAGGTAGCGAACACCCATCCTCCATCCCACAAACTGGCTCAGCTGTGAAACAACCCCCCACCACCCCAGGAAAGCCACATCCACAGGACATTCATGTGAGGAGCAAGCCAGGGGGTGTCACAATCATCAAAGACTCCCAAAGTGCTCCCTAGACTCATCCTTGAAGCCATGCCTCAGAGCACTGCTCGTGATGCAAAATGATGCAACGATTCCAGAGTCCTGCCAGAGCCAGTGTCAAACTTGCCCTGGACATCTCCACATGGCCCAAATCAGGCTGGTTAATTAAATATTGAATTCTATGCCTTTCAGAGGGGGACACTCACCACCAAGCAGACTAGATGGAGAGGACCAATGACACATCGCTGGGACCCACAGAGGGATGATATATTTCTACCTAATCTGATATATTTCTATTTAATCTCTCTCACTCTTACTATCCCCCTACTCTCTTTTTCTATTTCCTTCTTTCTAATTTACTGTTAAATAAAATGTATCAATTCTTTGGTATCAACATTTAAACTTGTTTGGCTTTAATCATGTTTTGGGGAACATCTGAACCTTAAGTTTCTCTCTGCAATCCACAGAAGGCTCAGTTTGCTCCTCTACAATTACTGAGTGGATCACAACAAACATGCTCCAATAATCAATCCGGTGCTGCTATAAGTGCACTAAAAGAAATTACCTTCTCAGATTCCACTAATAATAAATAAACAGCATTCAGAAAAAGTCTGAAAAAAATGTATACATAAAAAAGCAACCCATCATTTCACTTGTAACCCACTTGATTTTAGAAATCAATATTAAAAAATAATATTTACCCAATTTATGAAATATGCCTGGATAAATTTAACGACTTCAAGTGTAACCAACAAGCTGATTGGAATAAGATTATTGAAGAGAATGATAAAAGTCAAGAAATTCAATCCAAAGTTGCTTGCTCCACCATCTGCCAAAAAATAAAGTAATCAAATAAATATTTGAGACTGTAGTTAGAAGTATATATATGTACTATATTCAAAATATTGTATGAACAGCTGATTTTTATTAAAATGTTCTCAGAAGCATCTTTGGAATTAATTACAGTATCACTTGCCTATGGATAAGACCTTCCTCAGAGTTAAGGATCTCAGTTGTAATATCAGAGTTCAAATTCAGCAATCTTTGCATTCATCTCCAATTTCTGAAGAGCAAACTTACCAGCCATTCCCTCTTTTTCTACATTTTAAGATCAAAATCTGGGAATATCTATATAAGCAACCAAGTTCTAAACTCAAAATATTATAGTTGAACATTTTGAAAAGGGAATTATATAGTGGAATGAATTTTTTCTCCATCCACCTTAACACAATCATATAGTCTCCCTCAACAGAGCAAAATGCTTTGAAAGAGGTAAATTCACACCCCATGAAAGGGAGATATGAAGTCAGAGAGTTTAATGAAAGTTATAAACAACTGGAAATGTGAATATTAAAATATAAACAAGTAAGTTTATACTCCTTTTTCCTTTCAAGTTTTAAGTTTGTCTTACAAAGATAACTCTAGCAGTAGCACCTTTGAGATGATGAGAATGGGAAAGTCTGCTGTGCAGTAAAGCAAAAGGGTAAAAGATGAAGCCTGCCTAGCTCTATTCAAGGTATCTCAAAGAAAATTGGCCTCAGACAGGTTTCCACTGTCTGTCCAACGTGGATTTGGTTGTTACTATAAGATCCAAGAAAGAAGGTTTTGGAGCCTTTCATTAATATCAATTCCTGCATCAAATTATGTACTTGCCTAAAAGATCAGGGAGCTACAAAATTAAATAACTAAGGGGAAAGGGGGAAAAATGCACTTACATATAAATTATAATGCTTCTTACATATCTGGTATCAGAACAACTATATGCTGAATACAGCCTTAAAGGACATACCTTACAAAACCCAAAATGATTTCATTTAATCATGGGACATACATCAGAAAAGAAACTGACATTGATACTCAGTTTAGAACACACAAACCAAAATGTCAATGGCCACTATTTCATGTTTCTTTTTTCAGGAATAACAACAACTTATGTACTGCTTCACTACTGTGTTAACCACATATAAGTCACCATATTCTTAAAACTTTTATATTTCCCAGAAAAAAAAATGCACAGATGAAGTGCATCTGATGTCCTTCTTTGATATTACCTAAAATTGTCAATATTCTACGAACTAGTTCACTTTTTCTTACCTCACTAGGAAAACACAAAAGTTAAGTTTCTAATTAATAAAAAATAAAGTTTCTTCCTCAGCATCAAAAAGAAGGAAAGAAAAATTCATCATAAATGAAGACATAGAAACTTTAGGAGTGCCATTAAATCAATATTTAACTTGATCAATATTATTTTTATATAATTAAATCAATATTAAACAAAAATTAAACTTCAATATTTTTCTTTAAGAACTTACCAAACCCCAAAAGACCCCTCTTTGTTGACTACATTCAAAAGCCTTGTACTCAGGAGCTTTGTTTTAGTTCTGGTTCTGCCTAAGTAAAAAGGGTCCTAAGAAATTCTGAAAACATGAATAATTGACTGCAAAGTATATTCATGAAAACTTCTTTTAAATCCTTTTTCCTCACAGAGGGTCAGACTCTGTCAGTATGTTCCATGCTGCTGTGAAGGCCTGTGCAACATCACACTGCCCTACATCCACCTTACCTACATCTGCCCAGTATAATATGCTAAAAGAGACCTGTGGTTTCTCTTTTATCTTCTTTAGGAGGAGTTTATTAAGTTCTGATATTGATTAGTTAAAGCCCTGTAAAAATTATAAAGCCACAGCATCACTTCCTAAGACAAATATAAAAATTCAGAAAAGTCACTGCACTTTTAAATGTAATCTATTAGTAAGAGCTCAAAGAGGCTTCAGACTGATGTCTAGGAAGCTGACTGTTTATGCCAGTGGAATAACTGATGCAGATGCAGACCCTGCTGAACTGCAGAGATGGAATGCCTGAAAAAAGTAGAGACAAACAAACCATCTTGCCCTTCCTGAATTTAGCAAGAGCTCAGATGGCACAGCAAGGCAAATTTTGTACTTGCTGTGATGTACCTAGCCTAAGGATTTTAGTCAACAAATAAAGAAGAGAGATTGACAAAAAAACCACACTGTGCAAGGTAATTATCCTTCTTTCCAAATATGAAAGGCAACCAAATACTAAAATATTAATACAATATTTTGGATCTTACAATTTAGATCAAGATACCAGTCTCTTCCAGTATGCCTTCGGTTCCATATAGCTGAACCAATAGAGCAGATCAAAGACATGGCAATAAGGATGCAGAACAAAATCAGAATCTGAATATTTGTAATTCGTTCCACATTAGACATTTTAAGAGGTGGACTTGTTGAATTCTGCAAAAGACAAAAATCAACAGTGGTTATTAAATATTAAATGAGGTAACATGATTCTTGCTTTTCAAATTACATGTTACTGTATCCTTTTCTAAATATTCTCCCAAATACATCATCACCAAAAATGCCCTAACTCTTTTACTTCAAAAAAACCCCAAAACCAGCAGCTTATAAAGCTATGAATTGGGGCTTTAGAATTGTGACACAAGAAGTTTAAACAATCACACAGAACACTGGTAGCACCAATAGTTAACAGTAAACATTAAAAATGAATGTGAATACACCTTGTCAGTGCAATAGAAGACAGCTGCCAATTCAGAAACTCTTTTTCAAGTAACTGTTTTACAAATTAGAAAAGCATTAAATAATGCATGAATGACCAATCTAAAATTATTTTTTCTCAACAGGTGCATCTCAATTGTGATACTTCAAAACACATTGGGCAAAATAATTTCAGTCTCTTCCCTCCTCATTTTGTTTTCTGACAAGAATGATTATCTTTGTACTGGAAAGAAGCCCCACAACAGGAGAGTTTTAGGAGCAGTCAAACATAAAAATGACAAACTGTGATAACAGAACTTGCTAATGAAGAGTTTTCAAAGCACAAGTTACTAGATAAAATCAATGAATATGCTTACAAGTGGAAAAACTACTTTGGGACTAAGTGACTAAAACAACAAGAAATTGCTTTATTTTTCCTGCTTTTAATTGATACGCAAGATGCTCTATTACTGACATTTTAGTACTGTATTGAACCAAGCCATGCTTCTGTACCATGGAATGGTAAATTAAGGTAATAAAACAGACAGGTTGGACAAAATCCAAGGGACAAACCTGCATAAGTTTTGTGTCATGTCCAGTGTAGACAACTATCCCATGAACCCACTGAGTATTTCTCAACTGAGCTCCTCGTAGCAGAATCTGATCGGATCCCAATGGAACAGTACTAGAAGTAAGAAGTTTTACATTTTAACGCTAAACCAGTCAATGTCAATGTTTAAATCTAATCAACATTTGTTAAAACTAATTTCTCAAAATTTACATGATTACTGTTAATAGTTTAGGAATCTAATTTTCAGTTAACTTTTTGGGAGTTTTGACAGAGAAAACCTGAGAGATAAAAACAAGGCCAAAAATCAAAGGTTTATAAAATAATACTTACTGCCTAATTTTTATTATGGACTACTAATTTTGATATGGTACTACTAACCAAGCATACTGCAAGTAAAAATATCTAATTCTCCTTTATGATTATCAATTTTTTTCCTAAATGATCTCTTAAAAATTGATTTTCAAAGCAATTTTCAAATGAAATAATTTTGTGAACTCTTAACTTAGTCTGTTCTTCCAATGTAATAACCATCCTTTATGAACACAGTTATTTAACATTCACAATAATATTTCATGCGCCTTCTTTTAACTGCAAAATCAGGTATATTTTGTTCTGTTATTCTTTTAAAACTATGTATAGCTAAGGAGCAACACACTCTCAAAAGACGGGAAACATTTAGTTGTCTTAAACATTTAGTTGTCTTAAATTCAGACAGTGTCTTTATATATATAATGTATGTCAAGTTTTTCTTAAAATACAAACATTTTAGATAATTATTACTCTTTTCCATGGATAAACATGCCCTGTTCTGGTACTTTTCTTTCTATAAATAACAGCTGGCAGTTCACACTTGTCAAAAGCGCCCTAGTGTTTGGAATTCTTCCCTGAAACAGTCACTATCTCTACTTGTTTGAAAGTAATGCATTATTAAGATCACAAATTAACTGATTAATGACAGCAGCTGTATCTCTGATATACAAAATATAAAGCATCTGAAAAAGTCATTACATTAGTAACATTTTGGGTAGCTCAAAGAGTACAGTCAGGGTATGGAAAGCCCAGATCTGTCAGGTGTCGTGTGACAAATACTCAACATTGATGACAAATACATCACACTATGCTCTAATAAAGTGATGGCTTGACAGAGATCTCAAGTGTCTTATTTCCCAGACTCAGCCTTCTTAAAACTGGTTCAATACATCTCATTCCTCTTGCATTTTACATAACTACTGACTGTCACCAACATGCCTGCATTGGATTCAGTAAAGCATGTTTTCAGTGGGGGAGGTGATTTTAGAATGCTTTTGTGGCAGAGGGAATATTAAGACTAGTAATTTCTGAGACACGCGTGAAAACTTACAAAAAAAAAATGTTTTTCTTAACAAGTATACTTCACTCTTACCCAAAATTTTGAGAATGTATTCAGGAAAGCATATACTTTAGGCCTGGATAACCAGAATTTGACCTTGTTTTGCACAATCCCCTCACCACTCACCAAGTCACTGTCTAATCATAGGTTCATATAAACCAGGCTACAGAACTTTTCTCCTTTCTCTACCTAATTGTCTTCATGGACTAAACCCAAGCTGACATGCATCTGTAGACTTATAATAAAGAGCTGCACACTTTGGTGATAAGGGTTAGTTCACCCTACTCAAAGGCTGAGGATAGCCAGAAAACTTTTGCCTCTCCTAGTTCACAGATTTAGCCAGAAGGCGAAATACCTGTAATGGTCTTCTGTCTCCTTGACTACTGGATATTCAAAAGAAAAGAAAGAAAACCTTTTTTTTTTTGAGTTCCTCTCCCATGAAGGGCAAAAGAAAAGACTGAAAAGGTCAACAAGATAGAACATTTATGGCACTCCAGTGACTTATATTACATGAAAGAAGAGGGAGACATATTTTCAGTATCCTCTATCTCTATTGTTTTTGCCAATATGTTAAGATAGTAAATAAAGTGTAAATCACAACTGCTGGACCTACATAATGTGGTAGGAAGGTCTAAAGATCTGGACAAATAAATATCAATTAGATGAACTTGCACTCCCTCCATAACAGACAGAAAAAGAACAGATTCCTGACTTTTCAGGTTGAAGTAAGGACAAGATCCAAAAAGAGTCACTTACCTGTAATTCTTTTTCACTGAAGGTAAATATTATATTAGAACCACACTTTTGGAACTATCCTACTGCACAGGAACTACAGGCAAAATATTCCAAAATATAATTTCTCAAATGAAAAAATTCTTGACCAGCAGATGGCGGCCTCTTACAAATTCTTGAGGCATAACAGCCATCAGCACATTCAATATTGATTTTTTAAATCAAATTTTTAAAATTAAATTATTAGATTAAAAAAGAAAGTATTACTTCTAGCCAGAGAGAAAGAATTAATGTGTGGATCTGTTATAACTATTACCTTCAGAGAAGAATTACAGGTAAATGTTTTTCTCTTCTTAATGACAAGTACAGTGGAATTATAATAGATCCACACTCTTGCGATTGAAAATCCCTGAATGCATCTGTAAGAAATCAGTAAATAAAAAATGGAATATTAAGGGGGAAAAAAAAGAGATATTTAGCAACTAGTACTATACATATCAGTCTAAAACTACAAACATGTACAATACTGGATATGGAAAAATAAATACCTACCAAATAAATAAGAAATACTGTAAATCTTTGGGAATGAAGGATTCAGCAATTTTGGATCTAGCAATAAATCTTCTGTGAATTCACAGAGGACCCTGACTATCAGTATTTGGTCAGCATTTCAGTATTTTAAGAATTTTTTAAGCAGTTGTACAATCATGTGTGTTGTAAGTGCATATTTTCTATTTTTAAAGGAACATACTTCCAGTAAACTAAGGTATTAAACATTTTTCAGCTACTAAATTAGAAGAATTTCAGGTGTATAGCAATGAGCTCTGTTCCACTCCACACTTAGACAAACGGAAGAAAGAACA
Source organism: Ammospiza caudacuta (assembly GCF_027887145.1). Lineage (NCBI taxonomy): Eukaryota > Metazoa > Chordata > Aves > Passeriformes > Passerellidae > Ammospiza > Ammospiza caudacuta. Next base: position 54,042,390 of record NC_080596.1, on the reverse strand, counting down.
ATTAAAAAATAAAAAAGACAAATTATTTCTGTTCAGCTTCTGTAACAAATGACATGCCTAAGAAGTGAGTTTCTAGGCACATATTCCAGAACTGCCAGAATCTGATTAGCAGTCTCTCCTATTATTAATACTTATTGCTTTCTGAAGGACAACTAGTAAAACAACTCAAGTTGTAGACATTAGGTTTTATGCTTCTAGTTTTTCAAAAGAGTAAACTTTAGCAGACAATACATGAAAGAAGATCTACTATTCATATTTTTACTTCAGTAGTTTAAGAACACACAGCTGTCTACTGTTAGACTGAATCTCCCAAGGTCTTCTCCCTTGTATTTACGTACCCATGCCCATCCAGTCTGATGTTTCCAACAAAGTCATAGAGATGTCGGTTTGGGCTCTCACACTCAATTCTGCCAGAGAGTTGCATCAAGCTTTCTGTGTCCTTGATGTCTGATGTTAGTGGCAAACCCTGTAAACAAAATTCATTTGTCATTACATTAAAAAAACACTACCCATTATCAAATTTATATATTATAAATCTAACAGCAAGACCAGAAAACAATCATCCCTATGGGAGCAAAATGGACCAGCTACACTTTGCTGTCGCAATTGGGTGCTACAGTGAAAAAGTCACCCTGGCATCTGAAAAAACTACGACCAAGACAGGGTCATAATCCATCAGAGAGCTCAGCAAGAATGTCCCTGCACAGCAACAGCACACTTAATCAAAATCTGCTATTCACTACCAGTCCCTGAAGGACAAAACCGGCCCCACCAGCTGCTTTCTGCAGGGCCTCTGCCCTGTCATCTGCTCTCTAGAAACAAAGCCAATGCCCAAACCACTTCTGTTTCTACCTATTCTCCCCAAGAAAAACCCTAAAACAAAACACAAAGAATGACTTAGAAGTAACCACTCATTCCTCCACTTTTATGATGCCAATAATCTATAGTTTTTTATTCAAACCACTAAAACTTCAGTCTTCTAGAACATCTATCAATGTAATAAAATGGTTTTATAAGCATTAATAGACAGAAATAATATTAGCAATATTCCCAGAAATGAAATTCCTACCTGTCGAATTTTTAAGTTAGTCTCACCATCTAAGTTAGATGTTTCAATGTAGCACATGGCTTGTGGTTCACTATTAAGAGAAAAAAAGTCCTGAATTCAAAATTATAATGGGGGCAAAATCCATTAACTTCCTGTAATCTTGTAATATTTATTGTAATACAGGTTTGTCTTATCAAATCTTCAAAACCAGAGAAACTTACAGCCAAAGCTATAAAAACTAACAGTACTTTACATTTTCAGAGAAGTTTGCCAAAGCCCATTTTCTTAAAGGAAACAATGATAAAATCACTGTGCACAGCAAAAGTGTTCTATCTTTTCACATGAGATTATGATATGGCACACTGCAGTGCATTTGTAGTGCTTACTAGAGCAGGCAGCAGGAGTTTAAGACAGAAACAAGACAGAAAGAGAGCTTTGATTCTGAAAAGGATCAAATAAATCATAAAACCACTGCAATACTTAAAAGAAAAAAGGTTTAGTCTCTACACCACTTTAATGCTTCTAGAATTTTCCTTCATTCTAGCATGAAATTCGAGCATCAATTTTTTTAAAAATTTCTTTTATTAATGGAAAAGTGGCTACACATAAGTGACCTAATTTTAAATTATTTGGGTATGTTAAAGATAATGTTAAGTAGGTTATTTTAACACAATTTTGTAAAGTACAAGCATTAAAATGTCAAGAATTATAATAAGGTACATTCAGGCTAGTGTTTTATTCTTGGCAAACTTCTCTAAAAATATAAACAACTTTTATTTAGCCTGCTTGGATGGAACCACCTGTGTAAGACATTTTCACAATTCTAATAGTTTTACTAGTTAACAATAAAAACCAAACAGTATTTTTGTAAAGCACTTTTAAAACAAACTAAGGCAGCAAAGACATTTCAAGTGAGACACATGCTTAATTGCAAGAAGTGCAGCAGATTACAGTGACCTCCAAAGTAAGTTACTCTTAGATCAAGGCAGGCCCATTGATTGGTTAGGGAAAAAAACAAAGTGTGGTAAGAGTGCAGACAATAGCATAAAGCTGACATGTCTAAGAAACATGCATTTGTCACAGTACACAAGAACAATGCTGCTTTTGCCACCACATGCAGCAGAGATTGTGCAACATCCAAGTTTGTGCAGAGGGTCCTCTACCAGTCCTACCAATGTTAAACTATATTCTTTGCTGAAAACAGCAAGTTGGTAGCAACAAGTATATTCCTCTTAAACATATATTTAACCTGGTGTTTAACTGTGTTTATTCAATGACAACTTGTTTGATAAAATTCCATGGGGGTAGTGTAAAAACCAAGAGGAGTGAAACAATTTTAACTTCTTAATGTGTTATTCCATGTTTTCACTTTAATTATCTATATTTGAAAAAAGTACCCTTTCTAATTTTATAAATATGTAGATTTTATTGGAGAAAGGTGAATATAAAAGCAAAGATTATCAACATGGCAGTGTTATTCATACTTGGTATATGAGGACCCACATACACATATCCTGTGCAACTACTTTATTCTAACCTTGATGACAGACTGATGAGATCAGCTGGGAGATGTTCCCCATTGGTCACTTTCACTACTTCCCCTACTGCCACCTACACATCCCAGTTTGAAATGATTAGAACAGAAAAATAAGTGACAGGGGAAAAAAACCAACAAAACAAAACAAATGAACAAAGACAAAAAGACAGAGTTTGAAATTATTATTCAAACAATACATGTTAATTAAAATGTCTGATGACAATTTTTTCAAAATCTATTTTAATCAGGTCAGAAATAAAAGAGCTACACTTTCATTTTTACTCAAGTGGTTTATTTTATTGTAAGGCACAAACTTTAAGCTGCAGAACACACTGACATTGTATGTAAACATAAAAAAGTGTTATGCTTATTTCTCAACTCACCAAGTTTCCAGCCACTCCATACATCAATTAAGAAAATAAAAGCCACAACGACCAATTTTTCACCAGCTTTTCTGAAGAGCCAGGTAACAACTACCTTTTCTATGTAGACATGCTGAAAATTATTTTGTATTTTTTCCAGTTTCGCAAGTTTCAGTGTACACTGAACTAGCAAGAAACATACAGATTTAAATCTCAGAGGTTTATGTCCTTCACTGTAAGAGATTATAGTTTCCTAAAATAATTAAGATCCTCTTTTTATCCAGACACTGCTATTGCTGGTAAAAAAAAAATCCAGTATTATTAGCATGAATTAAAACCAGGCCCACAGATTCACATTGCTTTTGGAACCTAAAATGTAGCTAGGCATCAATAAAGATCTGAAAACAAAATTGATGAGAGTCTTCCAGAAGAAACATGGCCACATGGAGATAAGAGATGGAGGAGAGCATGTGCCAGTATGCAGGGAGAATTAGAGGTCATGTAGCAGTACAGGGCTCTCTCCTGGAAACAAGGCTGGAACAGGATTCTAGTAATGTAACTAGGGAAGATGTTTTAGCTGGAAGAAATGCCTGCACTGGGCCTAGAAAAGCAATTGTGATTCAAAGAGTCCCCACTGCAAACTGGATCCTGGAAGAAAAGCTGACAGGAAAATTCAATGTGAGTAATAGTTGGACACACATAGTTGGACAAACATAGTGTGCTCTAGTAAGGGCACTAAAGAGGGGTTTAACAAAGTGGAAACAGTCCTGAACAAGTCCTGTAGCAGCTAACTATTATTTTCACTGTCAACTCATGATACAGGATTCCTTTAGGGGTACAAGGATTGCAAAGTAAGCTTTTCAGGCAGTTGGTATTTTCCTGTGTAAACCACAACTGTGATGCAATGTCCCCCAAATCTGAAAGGGCAAAACCATGAAGACATCTAGGAACAGACTAAAATTTAAGGGATTACTCAGGAAGATTATGAAGAAGCTGCTCTGAGAGGATGTAATTTCTTCCACCTGCAAGACACTATGGTTAGCATGACAGAAGCTATTATCAGGCCAGTAGAAAAAGTGTCCTTGCTGCTTGGTGTATTGCCTGCAAAGTTCTTGCTGGAGAAGGAAAGATCTTGGTGGAGAATTTGTAAATGCTTCTCAATGTACAGAAGTAAAAGGTTTACAGAGGACACTCAACACAAGCTAAGTTATGAATAACACTTGCACTCAAGACAGACTATGAGGGAAATTTACAGTATTTTCTGGGATCTACTTTACACTTGATTATAATTTATTAGAAGTGTTTCAGATACAGCTGCACTTAATTTTGAGATATAATGGAAGACAGAGAAACAATGTACTATTCTACATCACAGTCTGTCAACAGAAATGCATAAGATCCTAACTTCATAAATTGTAGGCATAAGTAGATTAATTAATTTCAGTGGGGTCACAGAGGGTTCATACCTAAATCATAGTCATACACATAACACTTCTGCTTGTGCCAGAAAAAAAAATAAATTACAATACATTCACATTTATGTAAAATCCAATAAAAAGGATTCTTATAATATGTTGTCTGTTGACCTGATCAAATAGATGTTGAAAAACGTGCATCTCCCACTTAAGATGTGGATTTCTTAAATAAAACTGTCCAAGGAAATGATAATAAACAATCTGTGATTGTCCATGTAAAAAGGGTCACAGCATGACATACTAAAAATTAAGTCTTGCTTCCAAATGATGAAATTATTCATAATATATATATTAGATAATAAAGTGAGTGTTCAGATAAGTACTAATTTGATGACTCACATATCATGTTCACTTTTTTCCGTGATTCAATTATCAAACTGAAGACTATATAACTTAGAAAGCATTTCTGTTCCCTGCAATACATCAATTTCAATTTACTTATGGGATGAAATTTGTTGGGTACATATGAAAAAGCCAACATGGCCAAATATGGCAGTTGAGGTCCAATTTTTACACAGAGAACCAGCCTTTTTTGTATTATATTCAGCAACAAAATTAACATACTACATTTTTCTTAGGAGTAAATTGAATGCCTGTGTAATTTCAAAACTGCAATTTTCACAGTTGAAAAAAAACCCCATTGCTTTAAATGACAAATGACCAAATGAACACAAGACTACACTTCAGAACAGCAGCTCTTTTGTTTATTCTTTATTTCCTTGGAGCAATCACAAATAAATAAATAAATGCAGGGTAGAGAAACCAGCCTCTACACTATAAGTATCAGTGGGCATCTCTACCTTGATGAGAGCAGTACAGTGTCAGCAGGTATATACTCTTTGCCTTTTATTATAACTATATCTCCAACATCTACCTGAAAGAAAACTGGGAATTGGTTAATGGTCTCAAACAAAATGTATTATACCCTTGTTTTAAACACAGTAAATATTTACCTGCTGAATTTGCTAGCAAGACTGTTAGAAATTCACACACTTAGAGAAGTTAGATTGTACAGCTGGAGTTCTGCCAAAAGTTACTGCAACTCTTTGGAAATCTAATCTTTAGTAAGCCTAATTAGCTAAATAAGCCTAATCTTTACTAGCCTTCTCTATGCATGTCATTAATTTTGCCGGTTTTGTAAAATACTTTACTGAAAGACTGAATTTGAATTAAAGAAGAAATTATTCTGACCCAAGACCACAGCTTTGTTGCATCACACTATATCCTTGCTTCTTCAAAGGTATAAGCCAATTTCATCTGAACCTTGCCTCCAAATTATGGTGGATCAAATTTTCTTCAAGTTTTCATGTATGGAAACCATTAAAACGAAGTGACTAGATGATAGCATAACATTTAGTTCTTGAAAGATACCTTTAGGAGTCCCTTGCTTGTGGTACCACTGCACGTATGCCTTTAAAGTTCTCGTGATTTAAGCCGATGAAGTTCAACAAATACAGGAAGTAACTAGTTTCCATACAGAAGTTTCTGCCTTGGCAAACTACATTATACTAAGGAAGTGAGTGATTTTGCCTCAGCCATCATATTATTCAGCTTATTCCCACTGACCTTGACCAGCTTGAACTCATGCCATCAAAACTGACTTGACTTCAAAGTACGTTTTGAGAGTCAAACATCAAAAAAGAAAAAATAAAATGCAGGAGATTATACATTTCCCATAATATCAGTTATTTTTTATCATTAAAAATTACATGGAGAAATAAAACAAATATTAAATACGCATTATGCTCTAAAAGTGACCAACACAGACACACA